>NC_081414.1:116795762-117095762 GCF_030272615.1 Cryptomeria japonica | reverse complement strand
TTACTTTACTAGTTCATCACACTTCACATTATGAGTTATTTTTGAATTAGAATGTAATATACAATGTCCCTTATACCACACTGAAAGTTAAGGACAGTGAGCTATTCTTGGTTAAGCCAAGTGTTTGACGAAATATCCCAGCAAGAAATTAAGAAGTTTATTATCAGAATTGACTAGGGACATTACAAAAAGAAGGTATTTGGCTCTGATACCAATTGAAAGACAACTTAGAAATATTGAGAGGGGGGGTGAGTCAGTATTTCATGGAATTTAACAATTAAAACTATGCAAAAGTGATAATTAGAACCTTCCTAGAGAGACACAAGATTTTTCTCGTGGAAAACCCTCTCGGGTAAAATACCACGGTACAAATAGCTTCCATTAATGAAAAATGGGCACCAACCTAGAGTTACAGAAGTGAGCACCAACTCTTTATGAAGCACCAACTTCGATTCACAGAGGCTTCAACCTCAAATTGAGCTACAACTCAATTACACTCTGTTTCTGATAGCAAAAAAATACCTGCACCTATCTCATCTTATGTTTCACTCAGCTTCTATGGATTCACTCTACTAGTTTAATCTCAACACACATATGAACCATGCTTAAATGAGAGCACTATACGCAGGTTGAACAACATCACATAGAATACCCCCAAACATTATCTCCAATAGACTTGTACATCTTCATCTTCTACACAACTCACACTAAAATGATCGATATATATAAAAAATGCCAAGATTGTTTTTTTAGAACACAAAGCTCAACAACACCTCCTCTGTACATTATTAACAATATGAAAACCAAGCATTAAAATGACATATTTGTTAGCGGTAATATTGTACGGTATGGTAAGCTCGAGGAGAAGTTGACCTCGAGCTTCCCACAGACTTCCCACGGGGCTATGGAGGAGCATGGTATCGTAGCATCTCCGAGAGGGGATGGCGACAGGGAATTAGAGCAGTTCTTGGCCGATATGGTTGTGGAAGCCAGACGGGTGGTAGCCTCGGTGAGGTCTTAGGGAGAGGCCCGGGCAGACGACGAGTTGGAGCAGCTACTGGAGTTTATGAGGGACAAGTGCAGGACCCACTTTACTCAGTGCTTTGAGTTTGGTGGATGGCCTACCACAAAGACCTTACAGATGTTGGAGAATTGGGGCCTCCGGGAGCAGGTCAGCGAAACCAGCAGACAGTCATTGTTAAGGTGAATAGAGCAGTCCTTTCGAGAAACCTACTATGAGCTGCGGAGGACGCAATATATTGCCGACAGTACAGAGACCCAGTGCAGGGAGGCCGTGTTGGCACGGGACGAGTTGGCTACTAGGCTCTAGCAGACGGAGGAGCTCCACAGAGAGCAATTGGCTCGGGCGACGACCGCATGGGATGAAGAATGAGCTGCCTTGGAGACAGTGTTAGCCGGAGAGAGGATGGCTAGGGGTGCCTTGGAGGCACGGTTGGAGGAAGTGCATGAAGATAGGACTATGTTGGAGAACCGACTGGGTAGCGCTTTGGAGCAGGTGGACTAGAAAGATAAGGAAGTCTTGGAGGCAGCATTGATGGTGAAAACAGCGATGGAACGTCAAATGGTTGTGGAGCGGGACCTCAAGTTGCAGACTGAACAGGTCTACGAGTTACACGCTCGCCTGAGTGCCGCCCCCTCTCCACTAGGGACGCTTCCTCCACCCCCTTCTCAATCCTAAGTTTTATGTTGTAATCCTTCCATGTTGCTTTCCAGTCGTCAGGAGACAACCTTGTTTTTTTTGGGGGATGATGTTAGCGGTAATATTGTACGGAATAAAATAGTTAATTAGATAGTACTTTACTTTCATTAGTAATGTAACCGAGGGATGGTAGTTACGGTGCGACGGTTGGCACTCGCACCCCCTCGGTATCTTTATATACCTCGGAATGTAACT
Source organism: Cryptomeria japonica (assembly GCF_030272615.1). Taxonomy (NCBI): domain Eukaryota; kingdom Viridiplantae; phylum Streptophyta; class Pinopsida; order Cupressales; family Cupressaceae; genus Cryptomeria; species Cryptomeria japonica. The sequence goes on along the minus strand of NC_081414.1, from coordinate 117,093,847 downwards.
TGTAACACATGGACGATTATGAATGGAATAGCATGTCTTATGTTTTATCTGATATCTATGGCATTATTATTCTACATTGAGTGTTCTAATGGTATGTTCTAAACTGTTCACCCAGAGGGTAAACAATATTCATTTTTTCAATACCTCCTCTCTAGATTTTCACAGAGAAAGAACAACCCTGCCAATCCTTTTCCGCAGATAATGAAGAAGAATAATCTGTTACTACATCAAAACGGCTCACAAATACTTAAAAGAAAAAATGCAATTTTTACAACACACACCTTGACACTACAGCGACTCAATTTTTAACGCAAGCTTCTGAGAAAGAATCATGTTAAAAAAAAACAAAACGGCTCTTAGCAAAAACACTGAAACACATTTTAAAAACTTGCACACTCTGTCCATCAATCATCGTATATTCAAACCACCAATAGAGATAGTATATTCAGGCTGAATCAATTTACAAGGAAAAACCGGCCAACATGGATTAACCAAAACTTAATACATTGAACACCCGTCACATACGTTTTCCAAAGAGCTCGATGTCCTTCTAAAAAATAATCACCACCACAGCGATACTCTTTTTGGCATAATATAATTCGCTGCCAAAAAAACGGCTATGATCATGTAAGAAGTCGACATACATCCTTTTGTGAACACGATGCCCAGAATATTTCTTTTCAAAAACAGCTCATAGCACACACGATTCTTTGTAAAAAAAACTTTTTATTAGCAAGCAAGAGACATGCATATAATTCAGTGTAACATCTCACCATACGAAAGTCGACAAACTCCATATCATCCAAAACCGATGCATACATTTGATTATCATCAAAACATGTTGTGAACAACCACGACTCCTTGCACTTCCAACATGCATTCCTTCATGATTGAGCATTCATTCTTTTTTACAAACATACGTTTTTTTTACAAGAAAAATTCCAGATCTCTGATGGCTGACAACATCTCTGAATCACAGAATTCATCATATACACTTCTGAAAGAAAACGCACATCAACCAGATTATAAGTGAATACGATACAAACCAACTTCAGTCATACATGGAGAAATAGTTAAAAGCTATGGCAAAATATACACTTGGCGATTAAGGAACACCTTTGATCCATTAAGGAGACAAAAGAGCATACACACAGTCAACCAAGTATCTTGAGCAATAAAACAGCCAGGTAGCTCAAATATAAATTCCGAAACTCAGTAGCAGACCGTTAACATAAATGACAGAAACAATCAACACTTTTTTCAGAAGTTTGATATTTATTTTTTCAGAATCTCCTAAGATCACTTGCAGAAGTGTCATTCCAGATTTCTAGGATCAAATCATTAAAAACAAACAATTTTAACAATAAGTCTTTTTTATGATGCTTAGCAAAATTTGGAAGATATGAATTTGTTTTGGTTTCTGTTTTTAGGATTGTTTAATTATAATTCATATATTCATTATTATGAGTATTTTATGAGTCCTGACAATAAAGTTTTGGCCTATCAATTTTGTCGGCTTTGGGCAAAACATGATTTTGTATATTGGCCCAATAAAGAATTGAAGACTAATGAAGAATCCGTTTGCCAAAAAAAAGCACCAAATTTGTATGTTTGCAGCAAACAATTACACAGGATATCATAAAACTCAATATTTGTGCACTTACTGAGGAAAATCACCCCGTTCTAGCATATGATGGTTGGCCTTAAACTAGGGAAAAGCAGAATAACAAAAGTACAAATCAGATTAAAAACAAAAGCAAAAATTGTAATGGATCACTACTTCATCTGTACCATTACTGTCTGTCCATCATATTTAATCACTGCTTATCCATATAGCTAATGTTCATTCACAATGTAGTTTAGTGTTTATCGTATGGTAATTCTCAGTGCATAATGTCACTGTTCTTTCACACTGTAAATTTTCATCTTGGGCAGCGGGTTTGACAGACTTTGACAGCAGATTTCTTCTTCTTCTGATCATAATTTCTGTTTTGGCAACAATCTAATGGTGATCGGACAATCCTCCTTTGACAACATTTCTGGATCAGCATACCCTTCCTAGGGGTTCCTTGCTTTGATACTGAATGTTGGACGAATGAACGCATGTAGTTTGAGAGATTTGGATGGCACACACTTCAATGAGTGTGACTTGTATCTATTACTGAATGGAGAAGTTACAAGATGGTTGTAAATTAATTGTAAGTTATTTTTTAGACATAACTACTAAGGTGTTTTGCATAATTAATATAAGCAATAAGTGCCTATGTGCAAAGTGTGGTCTAACATCATAACTAATAATGTCAGGATCCTAACTTGAGATTACCATTCTATTTGAGTAGCTATTTGTCCAGCTTTAATATTTCTCTGAAATTGGCAGAAGAGTGAGCTTGGGTTAAACAATATTTTTACCATACTATTACTCTATGTCACAGGTTTCGCCGATTTTCAGCCATGGAGTTTGAAATTCGGCGAACTCCAAAACATGAATAAAAATTCATTAAAATTTGCCCTGTATTCGTATGAGTTAAGGGCATAGTTTTTTCTTGATAAAATATATTTATAAAAATGTTTTTTTAGGGTTATTCAGGCTGAGTGACATGATTGTGTTCATCTGCGAAATATTTTTTAACACTTTCAATGTCAAATGGCATGAATGAGCATATCCATCGCTGACTAGGATAGAGTTTCATTTAGTGCTTTTCAATGTCGAAAAACGGGAGTGAAACCTCATACTCCAGCTGGCTGAAACCTTTAGAAAAAAAATAAGCATACGGATATAGGTCGCTGATTATAGAAATAGCACAACTTTTATGCTTTGGGGTTGGAGCCTTGGGTCGGCTTCTCTTTTAATTTTAAATATTTAGATTTAATTTTTAAGTTTTATTTCTATTTTAAATTTTAGTTTTAAAATAAAATTTAATCTCTTTATATTATGTTTTAAATCATGTAGATTTGTTAGTTTTTTTAAATTAAATATATTAAATTTTAATATTTAAAATTATAATATAATTATTCAGTATATAAAATTTGATATAGTTATTTTTTATATATTAATAATATTTAAATTACATTTTAAAATGTTATAATATAAATAAAGTTTAAAATTTATTATAATGTATTCAAATTTAACATAATATATATTTTTTTAATGGATTTATTATTCATTTTTAGAAAATATCAAATTTATATAAGGTGAATTTGATGACAACTTTGTTATTTGAATTTTTTGACCTAGCCGAACTTCATCTGAATTTTATTGTTGTCGAACGTGAATTCGAACTTGAACCTTGTGACATAGCTACTACTCAAAGCATCACCTCCAGCTACTGACGAATCCTTGCTACTTTGATTTTGCAGACTCTTTGCTATCATATCCTGCAGCTTATCGAATTTTTGATAAAGATTCAATTCTGTTTTTTTTTTTGAAGCACTGACTTCTTGGGTGGTAGAATCTTTCGTCAGTTGACAATCTTCCTTATTTTCCTTTTTAAAGGATATCATTGCAAAGTTCAAATTTCATTTTCTCTCTATCATTGTCTACCCAAGTCAAGACCTGCTTTGGTAGGATTTAACATGTAATGAACAAATTTTAACACACCAAAGCTATTTCGATCACAAACTTTAGCAGTCATGTTGTATGATGCCAGCATACAGTACACAATAATAATTTTTAATCTTAATTACAATCACATAAAGCAAAATATGGGTGTTAAAATAACTGCAAATAGAGAAATATATGTTAGCCATGTCTAATAAGCACACATATGCATTTTACAGCAGCTGATGTCTTTTCCAAAAATCTTGAAACATGGGAAGTTACTTTTAGGGAGATTGGTATTTTTTTCTTTAATTGGGAACTAGTCAAATTGAGAGTGCAAATAGAAGGAAAAAGTAGATGGTTTTGAACTATGGTTGTACATTGTCTATGATTAGTCTTTGAGAGGCTGATTTCTAAACTCTATGCAGGGAAGTATTCGGATATGCCAAGCAAGGCTGATGAATGGTTCCAACAAGGGAAGCTGGTAAGTGTTTTGTCGTAATAATGTGGGTACATTATTGCATTTTCCTAGACATAAATGCAACTAGAAAACTCAAATGAATTATTCTTTAATCTTTCACAGAGTTAGATATAATATCTTTGTTACCAGTTCTTTAGAAAAAGCGCCTTGTATTTGGGTCTGGTTCAAACTTAGTTTAGGCTGTGGAATAGATCTATAGGGCCATCTAGGGTCCTACTAGATGAACTTGGAAAGAACCTAGGCAAACCTGCCCCCCAAATTTTTTATTTTATTTTGTTTCTCTTTTTTGACTTGATGGTTGGCCAAAACGTAAAAATGTGAGCCCTAACCCTAAAAGTACCATCTAAACCATTTGAAACACTAAAATTAATTCCTTTTACCCCATTTTTAATACAAAAGACAAACCAACCATTCTTGCTCGTTATTTACACAAATAGAGTTGAAGATTAGTCATTGAAAGTTCCAAAGCGGTCAGATTATTAATCCTATACAATCTCTCTTTCTCCATGTCTCTGTCTCTTTGTATATATATACGTACGTATACATATGAAATCCCCTTGTACCTCCTGAATGGGTTTCGTTTGAGTTCTAGTTTGGGGCTTCTATGACCTTGGGTTCTCTATGGGTCCTTAGAAGGAACCACCATAGGGAACCTAGGATGCTTGGAGTGGACCTTTGGTGAACTTGGCCTAGACTTGGGCAAACCATAGGCTGCCTAAAAGAAAAAGCAAATGCAATAATTTTTTTGAACATTTTTTTATAAATATAAAAGTGCCTAAATACTTAATTTTGTTCTAAAGTGATCTTAACCTCTTTTGCCTCATTTCACAAACACATGTGAGTAAAACAACATTTTTGCCTCCAAGCTGCCGTTGTTAACAGATTTTTGAAGGTTGGTGCATTTTTTTTGGAGGTGAAGGATGAGAGAGAAAGACCTATATTGATAGTAGAGAAAAAGTTGGATGTGGAAGATGTATCAATCATAGGTGAGTGAATCTTATAATTCTTTTTTAAGCTTTGAAGAATTGTTTTAAGTTTTTTTAGATTTCTTTTTATTTAAAAAAATGAATATTTTTTAAAACCTTTTATTCATATAGAATGTTTAGTAATTCTAGTTTAGTTATTCCACATGTAAGAGATAATTTAAATTTGATGTAGAATCACCTCTTTGATGACATACATTTATAGTCAAACAACTTTTTGGTGATGGGGGTTATCATTGGAATTTTAGCCAATGTTGGAATGTGTATAAGAGCTTGTATAATTGAGTGAAAGTTCACTTGTGTTCTATTCACAAGTAGAAATAAGAATTTGTCTAGATCCAAATAAAACGGGTTGCCAAAGCAACAAATAATGGGATATGTTAAAGAACAAGAGGATGTTGACATGGTAAGAAATAGATAAATGGAAATGCATATTTTCTTTAAGAAAGGATCACGAAAACCTTATACTAGATTGACACAATTGTCGGGACCACTTTCTTTCATGCCACCATCTATTAAAGTAATATTTATTTTATATTTTTTTATTCTTTTAGTTAAGTTCTTATCCTTTTCTTTATTAGATGTCACTTTTATCCTTGTTAGATAAAACTTTCGTAACTCTTTTTTAAGGAGACTTCCGCTCCTTAGTGGTTTTTTAATGAAAAGCGGGCTCAATTTTTCAGTCAAATTCATGCAGCATTTTTTTTAGAAATAGTGCTTTTTTAACTTTTGAAATTCATTGATTTATTTTGTAAAAATCATGTGCTTATTTTGTCTGCAAAATGATGTTTATTTGCTTTTTGAATTTGCAATTTTTTTAGTTGTGAGTGGCTGAAAAGTTGATGGTTAGGGCATATGTGCAGGTGCGGTGGCTTTTTGTAGTGCCACCTAGAGTTTCAAAAGTAATTTTTGGCGATTTTATTAAAAATGGTGGACCTTTTCAGCACCTATGGTTTGCAGTAGCTAGGGCACGTGATTTGCAGTATTTTTGATAAAATCATGTTTTTTCTTCATTATTTTTTTGACAAATTTTTTATAGAATTTTGTCTTTGTGGTGTTGACTAAGGTTTGACTTGCAAACTTTGAAGTCTAAATAGCAAAAAGTTTTTTTTTGGTGGTTATGAATTGTGGGAGGGATGGCTTCATTACCTAACATTATGTTGGAAGGAAGCCAACATTTTTTTAGCAAGAACTACAACACATGCTCATGATTTTTGAGTATAGATGCCTTGATAAAATTGCCCTCGATATTGATGCTTGGCCAACAGTTGTAGGTAAAGACTAGGACAAGTTTGATGAGCACGATCAAGAATCCATCATGCTGATCAAGTTATCAATGTTGAAGTAATTAGGTGATTCCACAATTGGAGTAATTAGGTGTCTCCATAACACCTCGAGATCCCTGGAAGATCAAAACAACTTCCACAAGAGAGAATGTCAAGAAAGATTGTTTCAACGAAAAAATCGCTTAAAAATCATCCAAATCACAATTTATCGGGAGTCATTTGTCCCGCTGATTTAATTTGCCTAAAAATCACGAATGATTTTTTGGTAAAAAGTTAGGATTTTTGTAAGGAAAAAATCACGAGTAAAATTTAAAAAAGTGATTCGAAATTTGACGCAACCCTAAAAGGTCGCTATTTTATAACGCACGGGAAAAAGAAAAACGCAATTTCTCCTGCTTCATTTTTTCGGTTTTCCTTAACATGCGACTGAGGGACTCCTTCGACAACTGACGACATTCAGAAGTTGAATAAATATTTTGTTTTTGCTCATTTTTTTTTGTAGTTTCTAGGAAAACGGATTCAACATCTATCGTTCGATTTATTATTACGATTAGCAAACCAGAATTTCGTATTACCTTTGGAAATATTTAACTATTAACTTGTAATAATAAAGTCTTTAAGATTTTCCAAATTGTCTTTAGGATTTGATAAGAATACTATTTAAAGAGAAGATAGTCTATATCGGTCACAATAGACTGTAATATTTAACAGTTAACTTGTAATAATAAAGTCTATTATCGGTCACAATAGATTGTTAATAAAAGAAGTTTGCCATTACAAATCCTATCAACACGCTATATACATTGAATGCGCTATCTCCAAGAAAATCTGCAAGGCACAAACTATATATTTTCAAGAAAGTGTGCTATGTTCTATTAATTTAGTGTATATGTGTGTTTTTTTAAGAATATTTAAAGAAATTATATATTTTCAAATGTTCGATAAATTTGCCAATTTATTGTCGATTTTTTCTCGATTTTTTGCCGAGTCCCAATTTTTTTAAAATTTGGGCCAAAAGATTTATTGCCGAGTAAGAGTTTTTCATCTTTGGTTTCAACAATGCAAGATTGACTGAATATTGATAATGGACAAAAAAAGTGTACAATGAGAAGCCTTGCTTATAAATGCAAGGTGATAAGGTAGGTTGACAACTACCCTTGATGCAAACATTAAATGCATGATGTAATATCAAATGCTAAGAGAACACAAATAAATAATGAGACATGGCTCCATTATAAGGAACTTCTAGAAATGCCACCTAGGATAACAAACTTAGAACCTAAGAAAACTTGATATGTGAATAGGTTTCCACTAATGACTAGTTAGGTAATAATTTCATTCACACTAACGCACCCCCTTGAGTGCAACTTCGGGAGAAGATTATTATGTAATATGTAATATGTGTCCTGGCTACAAAACCATTTTAGGTACCCACGTACATTGCAAATGCAATGCAATCTCTCACAAACGAAGAAAAGTAGAAAATCCAATGGGACAAAATGGGGAAAAGGAGAAAATTCCAATGGACAAACAGAGAAAAGGAGAAAATCCAATGGGACAAAACTCCTCTCCAAAAGAGAGAAAAGATGATAAGCAAACAAATTATGATGCATGGAGGACTCAACGATACCTCCAAGGACTACACACATCATGTATATACAAGCAAGTATCCCCCCGTAGGAAGGAAAGAGAGAGACTACACAATGCCCCCATAATGGATAATGTCTTGTAGAAACGGTGAGTGCTTGAAGACAAAACATAGTCTAATGCCTACAAACAATATTTTTCCCTTTGGAAAGAAGATAAACCAAGTACAAATGCAAGAATGCTTCCCATTAGGAAGCGAAATCCAAATGTCTCTGAAATCTGCTCATATGCCACCAAGTCCTTGGATGATGAAGATGCCACAAACCTATCAAGTACATGCGCAATCATAATAGAAGGTGACAAACAAGGAACCAATGGAAACTAATTTTGAACAAGCTTCGAAGACAAGATGAAGTGACAACAGTTGTGCCATGACTGTCATCAAATAGGAGAGATAAACCCTCAAATTGGTCTTCCAAATCTGAAATGTGAAACTCCACAAACAATGAAGCAATGTCTATCAAATAGGAATCCCAATCAGGAAGACAAATAGACACCTCTTGCAATGAATCACGGAAAAAGATGAGTGTGTGATCTCAACTGGAGAAGTAGGAGTTGTAGGAGGAGTCTTTGGCTCATCATAACTATCAAGTGTTGCATCATATTCAAACTCCTCTAAGGTATCATCATCAAAGGGAAGATTGTCAACATCATCAAGTGGGATGAGGCAATCTGAAAGAGGGATCATCTGGGAATGGAGGAACATGTGGATCTCCAAAAACCTTTGAAATAATAGTCCAAACTATGCGTGGGCATTGAATGCCTTTAAACTTGAGGTAGATATCATAGAAGTTTTACTAATACTACAATCAATCAACCCTATGATATATGATCATTCTTATTACCCCAAATGGATTGCTTCCATTGTGTCTTTGGCTTAGGAATGAGTCCATAAAGATGAGGCAAGAGAAAGCCACTTACAATGTGTTAGAATGCCTTTTGCCCATGACTCATAATTGTCCTTAGTCAAAGTAATTATAGAAGGATGAGTTGCATAACCCATGATTACATCAATGATATACCTCTCAAATGATAAATAGAGTTCAACAACATGAACTATGGCTGAAATGAAGCAATTAGATCAAAGAAGCACAACCTCAATAGTCAAAATATCCAAGTAATCCACTAGTGTGCAAAAAAGAAAAATTGAATTACACATTTTCCAGGGATAGAGTCTGGAAAAAGGGTATGGAATATGGATGGCTTTGTAGAGCTCCTCAATACCTTTCTAATATCCCAAGAATCATGAAAATTGGAGATCGTGGCAAAAAGGTATGAGCTCGAGAGCCAAAGATGAAGGTCAAACTTCAAACAACAAAACCACTATGCAAACAACAAAAGGAAAAAAAAACCCTTAAGAGGCACAAAGGGGGCCAAAATAAGCCCTTGGGGGCTAAATCAAGTCCAACCCTTGGGCCTCCATATGACCCTAGGAAACTTAGGAGCAAAAAGACATCAATGTGGGTGGCACTTGCACCAAATCCACATAAAAATTGTAAGCAAGAATGATGCCCAAGTTTGACCTCGAACTTGCCAACAAGGAGAATGTCGACCAATGAAAAATGGGCTCGGGCCAATGTGACCATAGCTTGCAAACAAGTGCTGCCCAATCGACAACGAGCCTTTAGTAGGTGCTATCCAAATGGAAGGCCACCAAATATAAGGGAGTGAGAACACAACTGCTTGTCCAATTTGGGATAAATCCACGAACTCTGCTAACCAATTTGACCATGAGCCCTTTCCAATGTAAAAGAAAAGTGTCGATTGGTGAAACAAACCATGGACTTCTATAATCACGGGATCAACACATTAAAACCAGTTGACAAAGCCTTGAATTGGGCCCTTGTTAGATGCCAAAAAACAAAATATATGGGCTGATCAATGAAAGCCGACTAGGGGTACATCGACAAAATAGGACACTGGTCCCAAATGGGATTTAAATGCATCGTTGGATATTACGAAAAGGTCGACCACAATACAAATGACCTACACAAAAATAAGCCTAAACACCTACGAAACAAGTTTAAACTATCCGCATAAAAAAGGAAACCCCCAACCAACAAAATAATAATCATGCATTGGCAAAATGGATACAACCTTGTGGAGAAGAGTGCATGAGCCAATGGGAGTTGATGCGGACCTGGCAAAAGTTTGTTAAAGTTGACCAAGAGATAATCTATGACCCTGCTACAAGGTATTGACCAACTTGTGGACCCAGTAATACAAGAAGCCAACAACAAAATAAAATTTTGCCCAAATATAAAACGTAGGTAAAAAGATAACGATGAAAAATTAAATTTCTGTATCTTGCGCTTTTGGAGGCCATTTGACCTCTCGAATCAATTTTTTTTGCTTCAGAAACAACTTTTCCCAGTTATGATTTGCCTTATATGGAAATAGGGGTTTTTGGGCCTTTTGAATGCAAAGATGATGCCCTATTTGGTCTCAAATTGTACCCAACAACAATTCAAGCAAAAACGAAACTCGCAAAGGAAGGAGTCTGGATTTTGGAGCTTTGATAACTTGATAACTAGGTGGACCACACCCTATGCACACCATGATTCTCCTAGCTATCTTTACACCCTATCCTTAGCAGCATATATTATTCACAGCTTCAATTGGCACCTACCTTACAAAGCCTTTGATTTTGGTTGGATTGCACAAGTTTTTCTTTGAGGATAGTTGTTCTACTTAGCTGTGTGGCTTTTGGCCTGCGAGCTTCAAGCTTTCCTTATCGATAGTCTATTTGTTGTGATGGCAGGTGCATTTCAATTTTGCCAGTTTGTGAACTTTCTAGGTTGCACTATTTGAAACTTGCATTGGTTGAGTAGTGATAGTTCAGATCACTCATGCAGATTCATGTGCCATTTGTATTTTTGATTGTTCGATGTTTTCTTGTTGTTGCTATCTAATCATTGTTACTAATACTACAACTAATCAACCCTATGTTATGACCATCATGATTACCCCAAACTGATTTCTCCCATTATGTCTTTAGCTTAGGAATGAGTCCATAAAGATGAGGCAAGAGATTAAGCCACCTACAATGTGTTATAATGCCTTTTTGCCATGAATTATAATTGTCCTTAGTCAAAGTGATTACAAAAGGATGAGTTGCATAACCCATGATTACATCAAAAAGGATGAGTTGCATAAACCATGATCACATCAATGATACACTTCTCAAATGACAAATAGAGATCAACAACTTGAAATTTAGCTGAAATAAAGTAACTAGATCAAAGAAGCACCTCCTCAATTGTCAATATATCCAAACAAAACTGAGATTGCTTTGTAGAGCTTCTCAATATCTTTCCAATGTTGCTAGAATCACAATTATCGACGATCGTGGCAAAAAGTTACAAGCTTGAGAGCCAAAAATGAAGATTTGACTTCAAATAGCAAAAACAGTGCTCAAACAACAAAATTCAGAGAAATTTTTGCCACCATTGGAATGTTGACGGAATGAGCTGTTTAGCGATATCTCGTTTTTGAAAAATTGCCTCCATTTGCCAAGTTATGAGCAAACGAAAAAAACCCCCCTTTAGGGGCACAAACAGGGACCAAAACACCTAGGGGCTTATAAGTTCATTCCCCCGGTCTGCCATGTGACCACGTGAAAAAAAGATTAGCGGCAGCAAGGGCGGCTTGATGGCAGAGCACCGTCGGTGGTGGCTCTCACGTGCCACCAAGCTCTCAAGTTATAGTGGCTGACAAATCTATAGAGGATGTCAAGCCTTTGCCAAACAAACAGAAACCAAGCACATATAAAGAGTAGTGATAATACAAATGACATGAATGTGGGATAAATCCCAATTAACAATTATGTCGCCAAACAATCCACACACTGACATGTGTCCAAAACTAGTTGATCAAATGGAGATAAACCCAACCTTCCATGTGCATGACTTGCCAAGTGTTAAACCCACCAACAAAGCAACAAATTTGACCTATGAACTCGATCAATGGCAAGTACTCTTTTGAACAAGATCTATAATGAAACAAGGCGCCTAACCCAATGACTTTAAACTGCCAACTGTAATACGCCCAGACCTTGGAGAGGTATCCATTCATGAAGCCACCAAACATAATAAAACCGCCAACCAAGCAAGTACACTTACCAAACATATGGTTGGATTCGCTTGCGAAATACTGCAAGGGGCCAACAAGACTTCCAGAAAACAATTGGACTAGTAATGAATAATATTTTATTATTTTCGGAAATAGTGTACAAAGAGAGGAATGGGAAAGGAAAGAGGATTATTGGCACTTACATTTACAAAACCTTAGCATGGAAAAATGAGCAGCATTTCATGGTCAGCCTTAGGACGAAAACCCTATAGTGAAATTGGTTTTTGAGGACAAAAACCCTCCTAGCCAATCTACAAGTGGATTCACATGAGATTCACAAGTGATTAGAGCAATTGGAGTTCATTTTGAATTGATAAATGTGTTGCAGGTAAGAGTTTCTGAATTTCATTTGCTTGTAAATATTAATCGATTTAATTCAAGAGGAGAGATTTGGAGATTATTTGGCAAAGATGCTTATTTAAGGAATATCCTAGCCATACGTTGTGAAATTGCTAGTTATCACATACAATGAAGTTGCAATAGTTGGAGGTTGGCATGGGTGTACTCTTTAATAGTAGTGTTGTGATTGTCACTCCTTATTGAAGAAAGAAAATTGCAGACTGTGGCATATGACATGTGTGGGAGGTATGAGGATTGAAGAAAGGGTGGACTTGTAGACAGGCCAAACATACAGTCACCTAGTTAAAATTTAGATGCCATTTGAAGGAAGACTATTCGCTGGCCCTTTTTTTGATGCTGGATGAGTTGAAGTGGGATGGGAGGAGATTATCCAGGTAGTCGATGAAACTATCAGAGAATTTCAAATGTTAAACATCCAGTCACCACCTAGCAGATTTGGATGCCTCTTTACTGGTCACCGTCTTCAGCAGGGAAGATATCTCTGTCCACTGAGGTTATTTTGGAGTGTTTTCCAAGACTGCAGCAATCAAATAGCAGATTTTTAAGGGATGGTGACAGCCCTGAGAGTTCGAACAGACCTGTTAAGGAGATAGAAGGGAGTTGACTGGTCTGCCGTGATTAACATTCTCTGGTCTAAACCAGTGATTCTGAGGTTAGGCCTGCTCTAACCCCATATTTAAATGATATAATTTGAATATAATTTGATGTATGAACATTGTTGAAGTATTTCTCTTGAGTGGCAATATATACATAATATTTCCAGCTTGATTGTTAAACTGTTGTTTTTTATAACACTTGCATGAATACATCAATATTGGAATAATTCATCGTGGGATTTTATAAGACACTTGTTAAAATACAAAAAAAAAAATAGTCCAGCACTTTACATCAAGGGCTGATGTTTATAAATAGAAATGAAGGCTTCAATAACCCCTTATTGTTCATAAATGGATGATGTTTATTTGCTAAAACCATAGCAACTTAATGAATATTTCACATTGACCAAATTGAATAACTGTTTTGGGTACCAATGGAGATCTTAACTTAGAAGAAAGAAGTTCACTTAGTGATCAAGAAATTGTAATTTATGATAGTTTGACTGGATCTCTTAAATTTTCTTTACAGGGCACTGAATTAACACTATGATGTTGAAACATGGATAGCTATAATTCCAAACAATACCAATTGCAGCCCTCCTGTGCTTCTATTGCTGTTTTCTTTATGATTGAATTGGAGGCCAATTTAAAAATGTGTTTTTTATTTTTGTATTATGTTGGTCATGGCTACTTTTTCAATTGGTGCTAGGGTTGATAAGTTTTTAAAATGTTTTATGGGACAGGCTACTGCTATATGCTTGAGCCCTTATGCGATGTCTAGTAATCTTGATTCATATTTTGTATATGAAAATTTCCCCCATAGCTATGTGATGCCCCTGCCATTTTTAAGGTTTATTTTCTCTTATTCTTAAGGTCTCATTTTGGGCTCACTTAGAAGTAGCCTAATTAGCCAACTCTTTTTTAGCTTTATGCCCTAGTAGTTGACATTTTGTTATTTATTTGGTATTTGTTCATCTATTTTAATGGTGAAGCTATGTGTGCCCTTTCATAAGCCATGGACAAGATAATTTGAATAACATTTTTGCCAGATAAAAGCCTACTCTATTGGTGGGGGCATCACAAAAGCAAAGGATCCAATCTTTGGGCTTGAGATGGGACAATCCTCTCAAGTTGAAGACAATGCTTTCAGGTATACACTGAAACAGAAAATAAAATCTTTTCAGTTTGCAACATTTAGCCTAAAAATGAATTTGTTGACTTGGTTTGATCAATTAATGGAGCAAACTTAATTTAGATTATGGAGTCTGACTTGCTGATTATCTAATTAGAGATGCATGTCATCATTATGTTGATGCGACATGTTTCCTTTTTTTATATACCTTTCATTCTTATGGTATTATTCTGGTGACAATGTAAAATTACACATCAAAAAGGGTTTGTTAAAAGCTAAATTTTACATCTTGGAACTCACTATTTAACTTATTCTATTTATTATACTTTTATAGATGGTTCTGTGTTGAAGCTGGTGATACCAGAAATCCTTCAATTGTTTTAATACATGGTCTTCCTTCACAAGTAAGAAACTTATTGAATTATTTCTTTTCCATTTCATATTTAAAAATGATGAAGAGTGTTTTAGTTTTTTCAATGGCTTTTCATTGTTTATCCAAAATAATAATATTGTTGTTGACCATGGAATCTTTGAATGTGTCGAACTTAAGAGTAGTTTCATATCTAGAACTTGGATGATAAGATGCGTTGAACCTAGATATACATGAATTATTAGTGCTAACTGAATTTAGATCTTGATTAAAATTCTTATAACAGTTTTGGTATTTTAGTTTGGTGTCCAAACTGAGTCAAAAATAAAAATATGCTCACAAACAATGAGTATTAATGTAATATGAAATACTCTGTAGTTGCCTTTATAATTTGGTGGAAAGTTATAAAGCCTTTTTTCATTGATGTAACATGAACATTTTTGACATCCCACTTCCGTTAACTCTATATGTCCATACATGTCAATTTGAGTCTAAACTATTTTGTCTCAGGCTCTGGCCTAGTATAAAATGCAGCACTTGTTTACTGGGGCAAGTGCCAGCAATAATCATAATAAATCCACTGGTTGTAATACCATTTAGTGTTACAATATCAATGCTTAAGAAATGTAAAGCTCTTTGGTGGTATGACTATCTAAAGCTTACAATGCTAGTCCATAAGCAATACACTATTAAACACTGAACAATTGCTGTAACAAAGTGCTGATACAAAATAGTACTTATGATTTAAAGAATTGATATAAAGAAAAACACTGCAACCCCCTCAAAGTGCCAATGTAATGTCTCCACTTTGATTTAGAATTTAATAATAAATAATAATTATTAATAATAATCTTCAAATACAAAAGAACAAAAATAAAAATAAAATAAAAATATAAAACTACGTTACCCGAGAACGCGTCCTCGGGCTAAAATCCCCCGTTCCCATACTAGGGACGTTTTGGGGACATGGGAACGGCCAGGGGACGTCCCCCCACTGTCCCCAAAATTGCAAAATCTGTGGGAAACGTCCCGGAAAGTCAGGGATGGCAGTGATTTTCAAAGGGGACGTCCCCCTGTCCCCAATATGTTTGGGGATGTCTATGATGTCCCCTAACCGTCTCGGGGATGGCCAGCTGTCTCCCTTTTCCTAGCACATTTAAAAAAAGAGAGACTGAAATGCTCAAAATAAACATTTTTTAATTTTATTGTAGGTTTGTAAAACTGGATTTTCACTAATATGACTAGTAAACATGTCTGATACACTTCCAAAAGCACTTAGAAATAATGAGCAGCAGCCTGGTAATAAATTTCACAAACACTTAAAACTCGGTAGTGCGTAAACAAGTGGTTGCAGGTCTGCAATATTGGAGTTTTCACTGATATGAAAGGTGAACAGGTTTGAATCATAGCCAAAAGCACTCAGAAATAGGAATAACAGCTTGGTAATGAATTTTACAAACACCCAAAACTTTGTAGTGCATAAAGAAGCGGATGTAGGTCATAATAGTAATGGAAGACTATCAAAATATCCTCCAACCAGAAAGAAACAATGAACTACATGCAAACAAGTGCTGGCATATTGACAGTGAATTCTCAATTATGAATGCATATTGAGTATCGATAATGAAATCTGAATTATGAATGCATATTGAGTATTGACAGTGAATTCTAAACACAAATGTGGTATGTTAAGGTTCTATAATGTACATATACCTGCTTTATCCATGTTTTCATATGAATATAATGTATATATACATGCTTTATCTATTTTTCATATAAACATTTAAAATTTCCCAATATATTTCAAATTTTCCCTCTATTTTATATAACAGTCCCCTTTGCAGTCCCCCCGCTGCCCCCAAAATTGTCAAAAAAATTTGGCGTCCCGGAAACTCATCCCGCTGTCCCCTGCTGTCCCCGCCCCGGAAACTCGGGGTAACAGAGATATAAAATAATATAATTAAATATAATTAAAATTTATTAAGTTAATGAATGGTCAAAAGACATGGAAGGAAAAGTTGTGACTCCCTCAAACATGGGATATAAAAGGGAGAAGAGAACCTCATTTGAGAAGGGGATAATTTGGGAATCAGAAGTGCAGATCTGATTTCAAAGGGCAGATATAATGAAGAGTTGCACTCTTTCAAAGTGTGCTAATGGTGGAAAGGGCTTGTCTCTTGCCAAAGTGCATACATGATGAAGAGGTGTGACCTCTCCCTCACATTGAGAGATATAAAGGAAATGAATCAAAAGCATCCAGTGACATCTCCATGCATCAGATCAGAACATGACTGTTATTAAGTTACAGGCAGTAAGATCTTTGTTCTTGGTGTTATGCATGGGGATGAGATGAATATGTATGCTTAATATATGAAGCCTGATAATGTTCTTATGCAGAATTTGATAGTAATATTAATATAGACTGCAATATGTATGACAGTTTAATAATGCCTTTCTATCAGTAACTGTTCATATGACGTTTAAGTAAATTATATGATGTAGTTTGTAATACCTTTCGATCTCACCATCCAATTATGGAGGGAGAATACAAGGAAGCAAGAGCACTAGACTCCAACAGGTACGCCAACCCCGAGTGTGGGCCAAGAGGCCAAGTTGATGAGGTCCTTGGTGCTCTTGGGCTTGTTGGGGAGGGATAGACTCAAGGCACCTTGGGTGATTCTCCTTGAGCTCCATAATGGGAACTGGTGTAGGGAGAGAAAGGGTTGTTGAATCCTTCATATAACTATGCAATGTATAAGAATGCTGAATATATAGTCTATCAAGGCATAATGGAAATGCTGACTAATCTGTTGTGCAGGGTCCAAACCATGCTTAGTTGATAATAGTGTCCCTCTATTGTAATCGCTATGCACTAAAATTGTGATTCAAGGTCAGAATATAAGAGGGTCCCATTAGGGGACATTACAGCTAAATAGTCAATACCTAACAACCTAGCTAGGTAAGAAGTGATGATATACCTTGAATAGATGAAAAGAGAAGCTAGTTCAGGTCTGAAATGCACTGGAAAATGCTGCTATAGGTCTGGAATAGCAAGATAATCACTGTGATACGTTAAGGCATAACTGTGATATTAAAATCAGAATTGTTGGAGTCTGCTATAGGTCTGGAATAGCAAGATAATCACTGTGATATGTTAAGGCATACCTGTGATATTAAAATCGGAATTGTTGGAGTCTGGAACAAGATAAACCCTTGTTGGTATGAATCGTATGATAGGTACAATAGCTAGGAAAAGGCAGAAAACTTCATATGTGATGACTTCTCCACCAAAATGAGGTATAATCCCTTCACTTCTGAGCAAGAAGGTGGCTCCAAATCAAGCAAATTGAGACCCGAAAGTTAGGTGCTCCATCCCATCATTTCCAATGCCCCTTTCAGCATGGTATGACCCAGTGTCATAACCCCTCTTTGGACTTTGGATTATTGTGGTTAAATAAATACGATAATTAAAACATTTATTAATTAACATTTAATAATATTGGAAAATCGTCTCATTTATGAGACTTCACGATTTTCCTCTAAAGTGAGAGGGTTGTCATAACCCCACATCCTGATGATGTAATTAATAATAGATTTTGTGATTCTTCATCATAATAATAAATTATCATTTATTATGTAATTAATTATTGATGTTAATAGTAATATTAATCATTCATTAATATAAAAATAATATTAATCATATCAATATTAAATATTATTTTAATACAATATCATACCCAAGAATGTCCAAGATTATTAAATGAATAACGGATTAGGGTATTAGAAGCAGTGTGATAATATGACAAGGTGGAAGTGGACAATAATCAAGGAACAAATGTGAAGGACACCTAAAAGTGGGTGGAGTATTCATAGGAGTTAATTATGTAGTGCAAAGTTTAGAGGAAATCCGTATTATCGAAGAGACCCAGTTTGATGTTCTACAAGATATTAATATTTAGCAAGTCGATTGGCTATAGAGGAAAGCCATATTTCCGAAGACAAGTGTGTTCTATTACAGATTTTAGTAAGCCTATAGTATTATTTGATGCCAATATAACTATTAGGAATAGACATTGAGGAATCAATATTAAGTAATTGAGGAGCCGAACATATTCGGATGATGAGATAAATGTGCCACTTTAGTAAGACCGATCAGCAAAGATTATGACTTGCGATTTACCTACTCTCCTTATCATAGTTTAAAGAGGAACCGATTGAGGATTAATAAATCTGAAGTCCATAATTATTACCGGTTAAACTCTTAACCATTAATCATTGGTTAATGAAGAGCCACGATTAGACAAATAATTAAGAGGCCTGATTAATGAAAGGATATGACTGTTCCAAATTAAGAGATGCACCCGATCAGCATTACACGATATTTAATGGAGGTTAACAGATTTGCAAGGGATAGGAATGGAGGGGATCAGAACAGAACTGTTATTTAGTTATAGGCAGTAGCATCTTTGTTCTTTGTGGTATGCACGGGAATGTGCTTAATATATATATTCATAATATATGGAGCCCGATATCATCATTATGTAGAATTTAATAAACTTAATAATAATAATATAGTTTTAATAATAATAATAAAGCTGTAATTATAATTATTATATAGTGTTAATGATATTAGGTGGCAATATAACTCAGAAATTATTCTTTTAGACTGATCTTCAGCAGACTTATAAAGGAAATTCCCAGATAGGCAAATTACATAATATTAGCATAAGAGTGAAATATATGTAAAGCCAATGTATAAGAACATAAGAATGGCAGACCAGATCTGTCTGCCACATTACTGTATTTACTTATTTATATATATATCTATATAATTAGAATCATCAATGAGGGATAACATAAAGATGGATAATAATAAATATTAATATAATAATTATAGTTAATATTAATATAATAAAAAGTAATTATTAATTAGTAAATTAATAAATATTTATTAAATCACCAAAACAAAGTATTTATTAATTAATTGATAACAATAAGTATTTATTAATTAAAAATTAATAAATGCGTAAATGATTTATAAATAAAAAATAGGATTAATTATTTAGTATGGTAAGATAGCTAGTACTTGATAGACTAAAGAAAAGGTAGAACATCCTAGGTTGGATTCATGTTAAGATAGTTTTGTCTATTAATCGATTTAGTTAAGTTATAAATATATTGGAAATCGATTAATTACGGTTAAAACTGTCCTGAACCAAGTAGGGGACATTACACCCAGCGTGAGCAAATGCAGGACCATCTTAGTGAACACCAAGTTTCCTCAACAGAGAACGATCTTCAAGGAAGAATGTTTGACATCCAATATATCAAAGATGAGAAATTAAATGCTTAGAAATCATATCCATAACAAACAACCCACATAGAGGTGTACGATTTGTACTAGGAATGGTACAAGATAAATGAGCATATGTTCGACCATCTTAGTGAACACCAAGTTTCCTCAACATAGAACAATCTGCAAGGAAGAATGTTTGGCATCCAATATATCAAAGATGAGAAACTAAATTCTCAGAAATCATATCCATACCGAACAACCCACGTATGACTTGTACTAGGAATGGTACAATAGAAATGAAACCCTTTGCTATTCACTTCAAACATTTTTCAATAAAAAGCTCTGCAAACTGAAATCCAACACATCCAAAATCTGCAACTAGAACACAACAAAAATCCCCATCTTTGCAAATTGAAGTCTGAAATGTCAATTTGAAGCACAATGTTGGCCTCTCTTTGAAACCACACCAATCTAGCGGGGGTTTTTAAACCTGAAACTATAAATCTTGAAGTAGAGATTGCTGTCCACTATGTCTCTCTTGAATTCTTGTTCTTGCAAGTACTTGTCCAATCTAGAGTACCAAGCTCTAGGTGCTTGTTTTAATCCATAAAAAGCCTTCTTAAGATTGCATACATAATCTTTGTTTTTTGACAGATTGAATCCTTCTGCTGTTCAATATAAGCTTCTTCTTCTAGACGTCCATTCAAAAATGCCAATTTAACATCTATTTAGTACACTGTGAAGTTCTTGTAGAAAGCATATGCTAGAAACATCCTTTTAGACGTGCAACTGGGGCAAATGTTTCTTCAAAATCAGCTCCTTCCACTTGTGCATATCCTTTGCATACCAATCTTGCTTTATTTTTCACCACTTGACCATCTTCATTCAATTTATTTTTGAACACCCATTTGGTGCCTATCACATTCTTGTCCTTGGGTCTTGGGACAAGTTCCCAAGTTTCATTTTTCTTTATTTGGTTTAATTCTTCTTCCATGGCTCTTACCCAATGTGTGCCCTGGCTGGCTTCCTTAAAATCTTTTGGTTCAATCATGGAGGGTAAAGCCATGTGATTAGGTGTGGTTACCAATCTTCTTGTTTGGATCTCTGTATCCATGTCACCAATAACTAGTTCTTCTGGATGATTTCTTTGGACAAACTTTTAAGGTGTTTTAGGTGCCTTAGGTGGTGTAGAAGTCTTCTCATTCTCATCGTCCTTTTCTTGTTCCTCTTAGATTTCTTCCTCGTCATGATCAATTTCTTGAGCATTTTCTTTATAGTGAAGTGTTGTGACGTTTTCACTCATTGCCTCATTGCAAATGGGGACCCCCACTTTTTGCTTAGTTTAGGTGTCTTAGTTAGGTTATCATGGCTTGGTAGCAGTTCTTGGGCGTTGTTAACCTTGGCTAGTGGGTAAAGTTGTCAAAATTGCTAACGATTGCTATGTTGTCATTTTGTCAAGTGTTGTTGATGTTGCTAGGTCGTTGTGATTGTTGATATTGTTTGAGTGTAGGGTGTCATTAGGCTAGGGTGTCATTGGACCAAGGAGGTAAAAATCATCAAAATTTGGCTAAGTAAAATTAAACCCCCTCTTGGCACGTACAAATCTATGCAAAATCAAGGGGGGTAAGCTTTGTATTGGTCTCTCCTTACCTCATATTATCTTTTGAGAAGTCTATTGGGCATTGAGCAAAGGGATGCAAGTTAACTTACTAGGTGTGTCCATCAAGTTGTGAAAACCACCTATTTAAATGCTCCCAAGCCTAAATATGATGAAGTGTTTGATTAAGGGGGCAAATTCGTATATGAGTTTGTGCAAGAAATCCTTCCAAGTCCCGCCATAGCTTTGAGCAACCCAAGTTGCTAAGTGCGCTCAAGGTCCTTATGCAAGCACCACCTCAAAATCCACCACACCTAGTTTGTGCACTTGACCCCTCTAATCCCACCATTAACCCTTCATAAGACCTCCTTGTGCAATCATGAAGGCAATTTGTGCAAAGATACCCCTTGTATGCCCTCTAGGCTTGAGGAGAAGTCAAATGAAAATGTGACTAAGGGAGGAAGTAACCCCCCTAGAACATGTATGAATCTATGCCCACTAAGGTTTCAAACCCACCAATGATTTGTGAGGAAAAATTCACATAAGGGCATGATATGTTGATAAAATTGTTGATGTCCCCCTTCAATCCGCCAAAGTAATCCTTGAAATTTTGTTAGGAAAATGTTGATCAGATCTGAAACACAAGAAACTTGCACCTAAGCTAGGAAATCTGACCTGCAAATCTCGAATTCAGACATATAATCCTAAGCTCAAACTTATGTTTGAAATCAGACCTTCCCTTTGAATCCGCTCTGCTGACCTCCCTTTGACATGTGCTTTAAGGTAAATCCTGTGCATCTCCACTTGCATTTTGTGCTCACATCAAAGATTCCAAAGTCTGCTTGCAAGCAAGGGTCAAATTTGCGCCCCAAGGAGGAGGTGAAAGAGAGTTTTGAGGTCTGATTTGTCTTGTATTAGCCTTCTTTTCAGTCAAAAGTATATGATGTTAAATCTCTTGTCTTTCAGGCTTTATGGAGTACTTGAACATAGCAAATTGAATTTGAAGGCAATGAGGATATCTTCACTGTGTGAAAGGATGATCAAGGCAAGGACTTAGGTGGCACTTTGAGGATGCAATCATTACATGGTGATGGCTCTATAAGTCACATCATCAAGGAGATCAGCGTCAAGATCGGGGTCTTCAAAGCATTATACATCATTACAAAGGATTCAAACCATTACAACCTCAAGTATGCAATTGACACTTGAAAACATTTCAAGAAGTTTAAGGCATGGAAGTAAGCAATCAAGGAAGGAACACCTCAAAAATAGCAAGTGTGAGGATCAACATAAGGAAGGTATTTCACAACAATCTTGAATTACCTTTAGAAATCCAAGAATAGGGGTCAGTGTAGGGTGATGAGCCCGGTTATGAGTTACTCTACATTAATGCAAGATCATGAGGAATTCAAGTTTGAACAAAGATTGGTGCAAGGCATTACTACATAAGCACAAGGTTCCTAAGCAAATGGATGATCTTGCACATGATAATCATGTGTAGGCATCAAGGGGTTTTACATCAAGCAATCATCAACATGAAGTGCAACCCAAGATAATCTTGTTAAGTTAGAAGATGGAAGAGTGCAATTGTGATCAAGCAGTTAGTTTTAGAAGAGTTAAGCAAAGTTAGATGCTTGATCAAGATGATACAATTTGGGAATATACCCCATCACATCACATCAAGCTTGGATAATGTTGAGTATCAAGAGATATTGCCCAAGGCACCAACGCTTCTTTGTGATGAGGTATCAAGTCTACATGGCGTGTACATTGAGGTGGCATCTAGTCATCATGAGGTCAATCAAGTTCATCCAAGTCAACATGTTTAGGTTCAATGTATCAAACTCATCTAGTGAAGGAGCAAGTGACACATGGCACTTTATCAAATATTGTTTCACATACCTAGCTTATTTTCTTATTGGTTAGAATTCAAAGACGGACATGTTTCCCAAGCATTGCGATTATTTCATTGGTCGAATGGAGCTTGTTGTAACAAACCCTAATTTGGGTTTCATTGTATGATCTCAGCCATTGATTCTAATTCGATCTGAGCCATTCAAATGTAATGAGTCCTCTATAAAAGGCCTAGCCTTCTCATTTGTAAAGGTTAATGGTTGTTAGTTATTAGTAGTAGTAGAGTAGGAGGAAAGGAGATTGTTGCCAAGACTTGTTGTAATAAACATACTTTTTTCATTGAATTGATGGTGGATCTTGTGTGCTATTTCAACTTGTTGCATGGTCTTGTCTTCTCATAGTGTAGATCTTAATTAGATGAATGGAAGATTTTACTCGTTGATGAATGGCAAAGCCGAATGTTCATACTACTCGGAGTTGTTGATTGCAAATTGCAATGTGTGGTTGAAGTGAACTTGATCAAAAGCTTAACTTCAATCACTATATGCTCATTGTTCGTAATGTTGGTGTGCATTGTTTTGAAAATCATTTGCTCATCCCTAGCAGATTGCACTATCTTTGTGTAGTTGTTCCTGCATGGCGAAGCAAAGCTTGGTTTGTTTGCATCGATTCAACAATGATTTCCTACATTCTTAGAAGTAGATTAGATTTTTTAAACCCTTATTCTCTTTTGTCTTTATTTTCCAAGTTGAGTTAGATTCCACGTTCCAACAACAGTTCAAGTAAAACGTAAGTCCCCATGTGATTCCAGCAAAATCACATCATATCACTGAGTCTATCCACAACAATTAAGTCACATAGTTTGCATTGTAAACCTTGGAGTCACCTCATTTGATCACGTTGTATAGCATGTGAGATTTCTTTCTTCAAGAGAGGATAGAATACCTTGGTAGTTTATTTAGTTTTTCAGGTGCATAAAAAATACATCAACATGAACATTTCTGCTTTCAATCACCTTATGCAGCCTATTATTGTAACATCTAAAGGCTTTGCTTCTCGATGAATAGCCAAGAAATATACCTTCATCGACTCTTATGTCAATCTTCCCCAAGTTCTCTTCATCCCTTCGTTTGTAGTACTTGCTACCAAATACTTTGAAGTACTTGACCGTGGCAGCCCTTCCTTTCCATATTTCATATGGAGTCTTATCATGAATGACTCTGATTTGTGCTCTATTTAAGATATATACTGTTGTATGCACTGTTTCTCTCCAAAATGAATCTGATAACTTAGATTCATTGAGCATGGTTCTTGACACTTGTACGTTTATGTTAACTCCATTTTGTTGTGGTGTTCTAGCAGTTGAGTTTTGTCTCCTAATTCTATGTTTCTCATCTGACATCTTAGCTTCATAAATTATTTTGTCATTGCTAGCAATTCAATGTTATTTAATTTAAGAATCCTAACCACTTTTTTGCTTGGTTGTTCATCTGCAATGGGCTTCATTTTTTCATAGAATAGTATGGTATGTGCACATGTTGGGATCATTGTGTTAGCAGTAGCATAGATGCAAGACTTGGCGAATTTTTTTGCCTGCTGATTAATTTGAGATAAAAATCACGAGAAAAACTTGCTTGTGAGCTTTTCACAAAAACTTGGTGAGTCTGTGGCAAAAAATCGGCTGCACCAATAAAAAAGGCCTAGATGCGTAAAAAAATTCTAATTTTTTTGGGGGGCAATAGCCTCCGAACCCCCACTTCCAGTCCGCGAGGGAAATGTTCCCTCACACTCCCTCAATTGTTGGGTTTGTTTCACATGTAACACCCTTGTGCTGCTTGCCATTGCTGCTCCTTAAACCCATTGGGGTCTTGTTGATGTGTTTTTTATACACCTCAAACATAGAATAAAATACCAAGGTATCTTATCCTCTCTTGAACAAAGTCTCGTAAATGCTATGCTTTGTGATCAAATGAGACAATTCCAAGGTTCCGAAATGTCAGGTCTTGATGTGTGGATAAGCTCAATGGTTTGATATGATAATGTTGGAATCCCAAGGGGACTTCATTGCATATGAATGCTTGAATGTTTGAACGCTACTGGAACTTGGGACTAACTCATCTAACAAAGAAAGAACAAAGTGAAAGGGTTTAGAGAGTCTAATCTGATCCTAGGAATAGGATGTAGTGAATGACTTGGTGAAACTCTACTAGACTTCGCTTTGGCATCAATGAACAACTCCACAAAGCTAGTGCGATCTTCTAAGGTAAATATATGATGTTCAAATTACCACCAACAACATAGGCACCATCAAGGCACTGCATATCAATCTGTGAATAGAAATTGAAGTTAAGCTTGAATAAGGATTCCGGTTGACCACGTGTTGATGTGTACTTTATGCACAAAACATTTCAGAATAAAATACCAAGGTAATTTACCCTCTCTTGAACAAAATCACCTCAGATGCTAAGAATGAGATCAACTAAAATGATTCCAAGGTTTCTACATGTCAGGTCTTGACGAGTGGGTAACTCAATGGTCGATGTGAATTGCTGTGTTTCACTTGGGGACTTACGCAAATGTTTGGATTATCATGAATGATGCGGAATAGGTGTGATGACAACTTAAGATTTATCAATATGGCTCTGGATTTACTTCTTACTAAAAAATGAGCAAAAGGAATAGGGTTCAGGAAATCTATTCTAAGCCTAGGAATGTAGGAAATGATGAATGGATCTACTGGAATCAAACTAGGCAACGTCTCACAATCAGGTATTGACACAAGCTTAGTGCAATTGTCTAAGGTATACTTAAAGATTTTCAGGCTATCACCATCAAACGTTGACACCATCCAAGTTGATGCTTGTCAAGGGCCGTGTAATAGTTGAAGTTAAGCTTACTTAAATTTCCAGTTGACCACACAAGGCGCACTTACCAGTGGCAAGAGGCTAGTGGTATGGATTAAGGATTCTACACAAATGAATTCAACAAATCTTTCACTCAATCTAACATACATGAAAATAAATTCTAATCTAAATTCTAATCTAACTTGGAGGAATTGAGAACCATGAATGCAAATACAACACTTGAAGAGCAAAATCACCAACAATTGAACAATGATTAGGATTCAAACAGCTGTAGCATATACCAACAGTTCTGCAAAAACTCTCTCTTGCAAATGAGAGACAAGGAGGCATATATAGAGTCTCTTACAAAATGGATGGCCCAGATTGATCTAAGATCAACGGTCAAGATCATGCCAACAAAACCCTAGAATTGCTCTAATTAGGCTTACTTAAAAAATGGCGCCACCTACATATGGCCCAATGAAAAGATACCTAGTCATCAAAAAGGGAATCTTCTAGAAGATTCCTCCTTGCATCTCTCTCTCTCCTAGCATACTCCAAGAATCTAGCCAATACCGAATCTAACTCCTCCATGGAAATGCTAGGCAAGGTATCGTAAATCAGTCACGTCCAGCGAGTCCGAGCAAGCATTCAAAGTGTTCTCCCATTCTGGCATGAGCTTCTGCGAACCATGAACATGAATCAACAAAGAGACCAAGTCATCTATCTGACTCTTCTTCAAAGAGTCCAACTGGCAAAAATACATAAATTTCATCTTGTCTCTTAATTCGGCTAAATGTAAACCACTAGCATCACTAACATCAACACCCAATAATTCCTCAATCGAGGCAAGGATCCTCATTTGAATGTCTAGAATTAATCCTTCCAACTCCATACAACTTGACTGGGCATTCTCATAAGTTGATTTCTTCACGGCTAATGCACAATACCAGCCATGGAAATCATATTTGTCTCCACTGTGCGCAATGTTCTCGCTGACCAAGGTGGAATTAGGAATCTTCTTCAAACCCTGGAGGCGTGGAATAGTCTTGTCTTGGATAGGCCGAAATTCTTCCCAAACTCCCTCCAAATACTGGATTCTGAATACGAGCCTTGTTGTCCTATCATATGCATGGACAAACTGAGTAAGGAAATCATCTGCCTGCTTTCTTGTGCTTTCAATCCATTTTTCCACCTCCGAGTGTGTACTTCTCACTACCTCACAGTGTGAATGTATTCCATGGTCAACTGCAATAGGGGAAATAAGGGTGGAATTTACACGCCTAGTCCCTGCAATATATTCTTTGAGTCTAATATTTTCTTCTTTGTACCTTTCTTTCTCGGCAACCTCTTTGTCTAACCTCGCATCGATTGCCTGGAGGTTCTCACCAATCTCATGAAATTCCTGTTTTTTGGATGTACGACCAAGGGCGACTGAAGTGATCTGGAAATCCATAGGAGTAGCAATGTCCGCTGTCACGCCTGCAATAGGAATAGCAATTTGCGAAATCCGCATTCCTGTCTCATCTCTAGCTATGTGCGACAAAATCTCCGCTCTCTTGGGCTCCTTCTCCTTAGCACTCCTAGCTAGGTAGTCATCAATATCATCAATAGGCTGTACCTCTATCATTTGTTTACTTTTCTCCATACTTCTCATCAGCCATTCAGGAATAGCGGCCATCTCCATACCATCATCGAGACATATTTCTCGATCAAGTCCTCTCAATGCCGAGATAACATCCTCATTATCATCAGGATTATCCCTAGTCCAATCATATACCTCATTTCCCAAACTAACTTCCAATAGGACAGTAGGGGATCCCGGCTGATCATCATTCTCATTAGGAGGTGCAGATGTCGTTGTGGCATGAAATTCCTGAGTATTCTCTAGTAGTATCACTGTGTTAGAACATTACTGAGTCTCCTTGTTCTGTTCTGTTACTTCAATCACTTCGATTGATGAGACACTGGGAGGGGGTGAAGGAATGGTAGGCGGAATGATAGTCTTCTGTTTCTTCTTCACCTCCTCAATCTTCTTCCCTCTGGCCTTGACTTCTCCTGGCGTGTTCTTCCTTCTTTTCGGAGCTTGACTCTCTTCGTCTGCATGAATCCTGACATCACTGACAGTCCTCTGATCATCCTTGGAAGTAGACTCTTCCGGTTTCATCCTTTCATAAGTAAAGGGAACACCCATGTCAACTAACTTATTCATCTGTATATCCACCCATAGGTGGGAGAAATTCAAGACCTCTCTCATCAATATATTTAGGTCAATCTCTTCTGACTCTGACCAATTTGGCAATAGGATTGCCTTCTTCATTTCATTCTCATACTGTGGATGTGTATGATCTCTATCATCTAATACCTGATCATGAATGAGGAAAAGTCCACACTTCCTCATGAAATCCATTGACATTTTGGACCACATTCTTCTCTTCACTGCTTGCTCGTCCATCAGGTTAGCCCAATAATCTTCTATGTCAATTTTGTGAGGGAACTTCTCTCCCCCTATCCTTCCGACCTTCTTGACTGGA
Source organism: Cryptomeria japonica (assembly GCF_030272615.1). Lineage (NCBI taxonomy): Eukaryota > Viridiplantae > Streptophyta > Pinopsida > Cupressales > Cupressaceae > Cryptomeria > Cryptomeria japonica. The sequence continues at coordinate 117,065,199 of NC_081414.1, read as the reverse complement.
TCGAATCTTTCTCTTTTCTTGTATGTAGCAAATCGATAGGATGCAAGGTCCTCACTCGCAGTGCTGGCGGCTATAGCGGACTGGCAAACCTCGGACGTCTTCCCAACTGAAATAGGGAATGCCATACCTGTCCTGTGCTTCTCCCTCTGAATAACATCGAACTCTAGAAGTTGTCTCACCACTTCCAACAATATCATTCTGTCGGTTGCATACCTAGGAAGCCTGTAGGGTTCGGATTGAAACCCATGAATCCTGAGGTATGTGAAAGTGGGAAACAGTATATACCATGCTCCATATTTTTCTATTATCTCTGTTGCCTCCTTGGATAATCTTCTGTGGATTCCGCCTTGCAGCATCCGTGTGATGTACATAGTGAATGCATCATTCACTCTCTTATAGTCTTCAGTTCTATACATGCTGTGCTGGGGGTAGCATTCATGACTCTTGAACTGTGCTTGCCCATTCCCTACTTCACCTTTGCATATTAATCCTCTGTATGAAACAAATCGTGCAAGTAGGTATACTAGGTAAGAAGTCATGGCGAATGACTTGGACCGCTCTACATTCCTCAGCTGAAAATCCAGGTTGTCACTTATAATCTTGGACCAATTTACTAGTGTTCCTCTAAGACAATCCTGGATGAAGTAGAACATCCATCCATTGAATATTGCTCCGTGCGACATCCCCATCACTCTGTTGAGTAGGAATATCAAATCACTATATTCCTCCTTAAAGTCTATGCACATGAGTGTCTTGGGAGCCTTGGAATGATGAGACCTAGGCTCAATCATCCACTCTTTCTTAATTAAATTCTTGCATACACCCATCTTCTTCGTGTATCTTTCTGCATAATCCTCCTTGGTCACATCCTTCATGTCTGTTCTGCGTGGAATTCCGAACACCTCTGCAATAGCATACTCAACAAGGTAGGCGATGACAACGCCCTTAGGACTCTTGATCATTCTTGTTAGCGAATCGTAACATCGTGCACACTCCAGGATAAGCTCACTGCATTGTATGGATTGTGGAAATCCAACGGCATGGAAAATGCCACTCTTCATAATATTTGCATATGCTGGGGAAGGAACCTGATCTCTGACTCCAAACATCCGCCGTTGCATCTGGTCGAAATCTAGGAAATGCATGTTTGTATCAATGATCTCCTTCCATCTCGATGAAATCGTAAGTTCTGGATAAAATCCAGTCTCCAACATCCTCAATAGTTCTTTCCTTTCCTTATATCCCGACTTTGACATTGTACCTGTACGAAGCTCGAAGTTAGACTTAGGAAAATAAATAATGCTTTTAATAAAATTCCTGACTTTCTAAAGATTTTAGCTAATTAGAGCATGGAGTCAGGAAAATAATCCATACACTTGGTAAATTTTAGCAATTGAGTTCAAAGTGTGACAACACTAAGGCATGGAAGCCTTCCATAAAATTCATTGATACCTCTTTATGCTTAGAAAATATGCAAGCTAAAATGCAAAGGAGTATACTGGACTAATGATGGTGACTAAGGAAAGGTGTGAAAGGTTGTGTTTTCACACAATGTATGTTTGAAGCAAAGAAACGAGACTCGGACTCGGACTCGGCTCGGACTCGGACTCTGGACTCGGAGTCAGACTCGACTTCAGACTCGGCTGGACTCGGGAAAGTGAAAAACTCAAGAAATTTAGAGATTTTAAAGATTTAAAACTTGTTTCAGGCACCCTTTATTGAATACACCTTAAACACACAATAACATCATCAAACTTGACTCATTTGATTACATACACAAGTATACATCAATCACATAAGCATAAATGCAAATTGTAGCTGAAGGAAATAACAAACATAGATATATAAATATTGCCTTGGATGATTCGACAACTATAGCCGCTCCCCGTGACACCATGCCATGCTCACCAACATCAGGAACATCCGTGTCACTATCTGCCTCTGAATCTCCTATCTGTGCTCGTGCTCTTCTCTCCTCCTCTGCCATGGCTATAGTCTTAGGCTCTATATCTACCTGGTCGATCCAATCAGTGTCAGACTCGGAGGTTAAATTTTCCCTACTTCTATCAACACAATTTCCCCCCATATTTTTCGACAGGGGTTTGGGGGCAGTGCCCCCAAAGTGAGGTCAAGGGGCATCGTGTTGTGACCTTTTTCACACATTGCCCCATTGCAAATGGGGACCCTCTCTCTTGTCCTGCTTTCTAGGGTTTTGTTAGTATCCTATGACCTTCCGCTTCGGTTTTTCCAAGCCTTGCTCAGTATTGAACAGTTCAAGTCCTAAGGATTGAAAGTTAGTTTGTGCAAATCATGAGATCCCAGAATACCAACACCGTCAGAGTGCTTAGAAAGTTTTCCCTATTTTTTAGGGATGCCTGCTTTTTGCTTTTTCAGGATGGGAATCTAGGGTTTGCCCGTACACCACTGACCAGCTTCGACCGGGACCAAAATTTCCAAGTTTCGACCTAAAAAGCCAGTTCCCTACATTTTAGGAATTGTATTGCTTCAAATGGTTTGTCTAAATATAGATTTCAAATTTCAAGTTAATCTGGTTAAATTTGGTTAAAATGTGAAATTTTGAAATATTCTAAATTTTTCTCTAAGTTTGGCTAATGGAAGGTATTGAGTGTTATGGCAGGTGTTCATCAAAGTCCGCCATGTTGGGGGAGAGGATCAAGCTGTTCTTGTCAAAAGTCCGCCATGCCATGAAGAGGGAAGCACCAAAAGTCCGCCATATTTGAAAAGATGATCAAGGACCTCCATGAGGCTATGTTCAAAAGTCCGCCATGTAGAGGTCAAGCTAGAAGTCCGCTCTTGATGAAGAGTCATCAAAGTCCGCCATGCCTTAATAGCCCTTGGTGTTAGAGGTGTCCTTGAAAGTCCGCCTTAACCAGCAACAGGGTGGAGTCATCAAAGTCCGCCCAAGGCTATGTTCAAAAGTCCACCCAAGGGAGAGTCTCCAAAAGTCCGCCCATGTTGGAGACCCTCTAAAACTCCGCCCTAGGCCTTCAAATGTTGAAGAGGTGTCTTAGAAGTCCGCCATAAAGAGGTTGACCAAGAGTCCGCCATAGGTTAAGAAACTAAGAAGAGGGAGCTCAAAACTCCGCCCTCCTTGGTGCCACCTCTAAACTCCGCCCTATGACTTAAGGAGTGAGGAAAGAAGATATGGGACCCTAAACTCCGGCCTATCCATGAGACCCTCCAAAGTCCGCCATGAGGAGATGCCATAAAAGTTCACTCTAGGAGAAGGTAGTTCAAACTCCGCCTTGGTGGAAGTAACACCAAAGTCTGCCCTATCCAAGGAGATGGTAGAAGGCTTCTAAAAGTCCGCCATGCTGGTTGAAGACCAGCAAAAGTCCGCCATGTTGAGGAAGATAAAACTCCGTCCTAGGCCTTCAAAGGTTGTAAAAGATGTCTTAAAACTCCGCCATGCAAAGGAAGAGCATCAAAGAAGATCTTCAAAACTCCGCTCTAGGCCATGTGAAGGCCTTCTCAAACTCCGCCATGCCTTGGAGAGGTAAGGAAAGTCCGCCCAAGTTTGGGGAAGATGAAGGTAAGCCTCCAAACTCCGCCATGCCTTGGAGAGGTAAGAAAAGTCTGCCCAAGTTTGAAGGTAAGCCTCTAAAAGTCTGCCTACACATGAAAGTCAAACAAAATCAATAAGAATGCAAGTGATGTCATGAAAATCCTCCAAGATTTCGAACTTAGAGACCAAAATAGAAAGTTCTTTGGAAGAGGATATTTGAAGAGTGATAAGGATTTCAAACTTAAATCCAAAATGGAAAGTTTTTAAAAGAGAATATTGGAAGATTAATAGATATTTCAAACTTGTAACCAAACTGGAAACTTTTGGAAGATATTTTCTTCAAACTTGGAAACACGACAACATTTTCCTAAAGAGTGAAGTTAGAATTGGAAGTATGAGTTGGAAGATTTTAAGTGTTTCTAATTGAGAATTTAACTTTATTTACAAATACTTTGTTGTAAACCTCATTTCTACACCAAGAAGTTCGAAATTACTAAGGAGAGCTTAGTAAAGTATTTTCAGTTTGAAGATCATCTAGAGAAAGTTTTGGATAGTGCTGGAAGTTGGATAAACTTTTTTTTTGACAAAAGTTTCACAGATTTTTTTGAGAAAGACAACCAGCATAAGGAAGAGTTATTGAATCGTTCTTGAATTTCCTGAGTGTTCTTGATAAAATTCCAGCCTTACTTCCATTTGCTCGAAGGTGAAATTAAATTCATGATGCAGATTTATGAATTTTCTGAGTATTTTCCAGAATTTGAGAAATAATTTTTCGTGAATTTATTCGAATTTCTAGGGAAAGAAAATCATTTTTTTGGCTAAGTATAAGAAATTTTCGGAGTTATAACACTGGGTGTTGATTCACGATCACAACCACCCTTGAAGATTGAAGGGTTTTAAGGATGAAATTTCAGTTTGGCTAAGTATGAGAATAAGATGAAATTTTCCAACACTTGGCCATTTCGCAGCCCTGTTTTTTTTTCAAATTGCGAATTAATTTCTAACTTGAAATTTCATTGTTTGACTATAGATCCTGGGCAGTATGAAATTTCAAGTGGATAAAGATGCTCCTCCGGAGTCAAGGATGACTTCAAAATGGAAGAATGTTAGCTACACCAACCTCGGACTCATCAATCTGAGGGAATTTAAGAATCGAATGTTTGGTCTGGACAACCTTGTGCCTACCACCATTGCGTGAAAGATGATGAAGAGTGGCATCGTGCATGCTGCTGGCTTCCTCCCCACCATGCAATGCAATGAGTTAGTGGTTGAATGCGCTAAACATTACAACCCCAGTAGTAAAGATATTGTTGCACCTGATGGAAGGGTGCTAGCAAACATCAGTGATGAGACCATCAGAGAGGCCTTCCGGATACCAGAATATCACAACACGGTGTATGTGACAAAGGAAGAAGCTGATGGCATGTATCAGAACCACCTGGAGGAATATGATGCCATAGTCAACCATTCCTGGCTGGACAAGCCAAGGAAGGGCGCCTCCAAACTCCAAAGGAAGAGCCTGGTGAGGGCGTACTTCAAGGAAGACATTGGGGACATGATCGTTCTACTCAACAGAATAATGGGAAATCCTCAGGGAGCTCCATTCGAGCCCTGGATGTATTGTTTCATTAATGAAATAATGAATGGAGTAAAAATGATAGACTGGGCTAGGATGATTAGCGACAACCTAGACAGCCAGCTGAGGAACCTAGAGGCAAATAGGACTTTCTTCATGAGTTCTTACCTGTTTTATTCTTTGGCTAGGACTTACAGATACATAGGTCTCACTTGCAGAGAAGTAGGGAACAAGGAGAACCAGTTTCCAGTGTATGATTGCTATCCCCAGCTCCACATTGAAGAAAAATTCCATTTCAAAAGAGTGAATGATACCTTCCTCATGCACATCACTCGGTCATTGCAAGGTGGACTGCACCAGAGACTCTCCAGAGTCTATGGACTTCATCAGTCGGTTCGGGTATTGGTACATCCAATATCCAAAATTCACTTACCTCCGAATTCAGGGATTCTTTGGGCCTCCATATAAGCTTCCAGCTTACCCTACCAATCGAGTGGTGTTGCTCGAGGTTGTAAGGCAATTGGAGGAATATATGGTGATTCAAAGGGACAAACAAAAGAAGGCAGGAACTTCCTCACTCACAATTGGTAATGGATTGGAAACATGTCCATCGCCACAGGCTGCTGCGACAGCTGAGAAGGAGCTAGCTTGGTATCCCTTTTATCAGTACAAGGCAAGAAGGAATTTCAATCCATTCCACCGAATAAGGAAGGTCGAAGGAAGGACATTTGAGCACAGGCTTGATCTAGAAGATTATTGGGCTAACGCAGTCAATAGTTTCAAAGTCAGGAAGAGATTTTGGTCGAGAATTCCTTTAAACATGGTGAGAGCAACAGAGGTATTCGAAGTAGCTGACCAAGTAGAGGATAACCTTGAGCTTCAGCAGCCGGACTTTGAAAAAATGAAGAATGAACCATTGGTTTTGATAGATTGGACGGAGGGAGAAAAGTCAGATCTAGTCGATCTCATGAGGACAGTGGTTGAGTATTCCAGATGGTGGACATCAGAAAGGACAAAGCAATTAAAGTCCAAAGGTATCACCTTAACCTACGAACTGATGGGAGTGGATGACTCTTTGCCCTCCAATCCTTGTACTTTTGCAAGTAATGCCTGGAATCCAGAAAGTGTTGGATCTCGGAAGAGGAAGGAGTTAGTGGGGAGCTCCGTAAAAATCACAGGGAAGAAGATCGTAGGAGAAAGAAGGGAGTCCAGCGAAGGCCAATCCATTCTAAGTGCTGCTTCTATCGTACCTGATCAGAATGCAGTTAAGGAACAAGAGATGAACATCTGCATGGTTGATGATGAAGAGAGAATGCCTTCTCCTTCAGTTGAAGAAGTAATGAAGGAAGCTGTCCAAAGTTAGGACAGAGAGCAAGCTGAAGCGCCTACAGTCTTCTTGGACGGCATACCTGCGAACCCAGGAGGGACAGATGATGGATTTGACCAGAATACTGTAGAGCAATCAACTATCCCTGATTGGCTAAGGGAAAGAATAAAGGCTAAGGTCCCCAAGGAGACCTGTTCCGAAGAAATCACAACAGCATTCCTGGAGAAGGTGAATGAGCCCACTATAGCTAAACCACCCAAGCCCGCTAGAAAGTTTTCTCTGATTCAGAGAGACAGTGCAGGATTTAGGACAGTCTAGATAGTGGTGCCCAAAGAAGGAAAGACTAGGGACAATGTTGCCACAGATGATTACAAGATCACCACCATAGAGCTGGGAAAGCCCACCCAGGACCAAGAGGTCCAGTATTTCGACGACTCTTGCAACGCTTTGAAGGCAAGTCTGGCTCATGAGAAAGAAAAGAGGAAGAAGGTCGAAGAAGAGAACCAGCAGTGGAAAAAGTACGTTCTCCATCTTACCAGACCACTTAACCATGAGATCCCGGTTACCCCACCACAGTCTCTTCAGGAGGGATCGATGAAGGACTATGATGATATGAAGGGCTTGTACACACAAGCCAAGAAATGAATTTCAGACGCTTCAACACGTGCTGACATACTGGTAGAGAATTTAGTATCAGCACATGAGTCAGCCTCTTCATTCATCTGAAGGTAATCTGAGGCTTGTTGAAGAGAAGCCTAGTGGATGCAGGTATCATACAGGCCGGAGATAGGTACGACTTCAGCACATGGTATTATGCCTTGGTCACCCAGATTGAAGTTTTGAAGAAATCCGAGACCAAGTGCTTTGAGACCGAGGAAAGTGTGAGGGAGATCCTAAGCAAGGTATTTCGTGTGGCATTTGAGATCTGGAAGAAAGAAAGTACAAGAGAGAAGCATTTGCAGGCAGAGAACTTGAGAGCCAGGATCCAGTCAAGCTTCTTTAAGGATTCAGGGATGATTGACAAAGGCGATCTCTCGAGGATTGCAAACTTTCTCTTCATCGATGAAAGTTTTCTTGCCCAAGTGGTGGAGTGGGAGAGCATCCTTGCCACATGTACTGATGATGTGGACATCATCGACTTCCAGATTGGCAGTTTGCCAAGTGTCACCATGGAGGAGGTCAAGCTTATCGTGTCCAGATACATCGAATCGACGAAAGAGTAAAGTGGGTGCTCACCCTAGTGAGATTAGCAGCTGTGCCATGTGTCACTTTCTCATTCATTCAAGCTAATAGTGTTTTGGGAAACCCTAATTAGAGTTTATAACTTTCAATCTTGGCCCTTGATCACTGTTCAATCTCGGTCGTTCATTTATTTTTGAAAAACTATATAAGGTTGCCTCCTCTCATTTGGAGAGTGTGAGGTTTTTGATGTATTGTTGCGTAAGGTCATTTCCAGATAATATATTGCATGTGCGCTTGCTTTGTAATCCCTATTGTTTGAATGATTTGCATGGTTTCAATTTCCTCAACACTTAGTTAAAATTAATCTAGATTTGCTTTCATTGTTGTTAATTTGAATGAAGGATTTGATAAGTGTCAATTGATGGTGTATCTCCGCTCATACTTTTGGTAAATGGATGATTTCCATTTTACCGTGTAAAGTTAGTTTGAGCCCATCCTCCGTGCATCCCAATGTATTAATCATAAGCACAATCCATTAGAGATTGCACCGGCTTTGTGTAGTTGTCCCTAGTGTGGCGACGCAAAGTTTGGTTTCTAGAGAGCATCCAATTGATATCGTCTCTAGAGTTCGTAGGATTAGATTAGCCTTCCTAAACCTTATCTTTTTTTCCTTTTCTTTGAAAGTGTAAATCCCGGAAAATCCAAAAAAAAAAGAGAGAGCTTAAAATTGTTAAATCCATCTAAGTCCAGCAGTTCAAGACAGTTATTAAACGTAAGTCCCCCTTGAGATTTTCAGCATACTCTACCCAAGAAGCTATTCCACTAAAGTCGCTTGTTCGCACATATAAGACCTTGGAATCAGTAGTGATTTTTTAGGAGAGGATAGAATGCCTTCGGGTATCCTATCCTAATGTTTGGTAGATGATAAAACAGACACCAACACATCTCCCCTTGCGGGGTCATGCTGACATGTTGTAAAAAAGCTTATTATTTAATAAAGGCGTTGGGTGTTATTTTTCTATTGGCTAACATGTTGTAACTGTAATTTTTCTCATTCTTAGGCGGAGGTTGTAGTGAACAAAGACGAGACCATTCATTTTTAAAAAAAATTTTAAAATGTTTTTTTTTGTCATTTTACGTAACCCAGCCAGTAGCCGAGTTTCAGGCTTGGGACTCGCGGAGTTTGGTGAGTTTGCTCGCTAGACTTGAACGAGTCCGAGTTCGAGTCCTAGAGACTCGGCGAGCATGGCTTGGACTCGGACTCGCCGAGTTTAGGCGATTCATGGTGATTTTCGTTTCTCTGGTCTAAAGACACCTTCTGCAGTCAACAATTCTGAAGACAACTTGAAAATCAGACTTTTAAAACATGTTGTAATCTTCAAAAATGTGCATAAACTCGATAAAAATTAGTTCTAATGATGAAAACAATCATATTCAGGAATGTAAGTGTGGCTGGTAAAAATTTAATTTCTGAGGACAAGTCTGAAAATTAATTACTTCAGACTTACCAGCACCTTGCAAAGTGGTTAAAAATCCCTGAAAATGATGAAAAAAGGCTAAGGAATCAGCTTCAAGCAAAATCACCAAAATGGTTAGATGGCTGGAAATGAAAATTTCTGAATACAACCGCTTAACAATGGAGTTTTCAGACCTGCAACAGCGATAAGATGGTCTAAAAAATGCATAGAAAACTCCACAAAATACCTCCAACTGCAAATTGCTTAAGTTGGAATTGGCTAGGCAATAAAAACTTAAGTCTGAAAATTAATGGCATAATGGAGGTCAAAATCTGAAGCAAACCTCAGATCTGAAGCGAATTAGCAGGCTGGAAATGATGGCAGCCACCAAGAATGCATGAAAATCATCAAAATGTGGCACCAAATCACTCTCCAAGCAAAATCGAAATTTTCCCAACTATGGTGCCAAAATGGAATTCTGAAAAATGTTGTTAATGGCAGCCTTGACCTGCAACAATGGAGGTCTGGAACAACAAGCAAATAATGGAGGAAAATATCGCCCAAGTCTCCAAACACAAAATCGCCACTTTTCACCAAAAATTGCCAAATTCGGAAAAAAATCGCCAAACTTGGAAAATCGAAATTTCTGGAACTGGTCTTTAATGGCAGCAAAGGGGAAATAAATCAGCAAGCTGGAAAAAATGGAGGAAAATAAATCCTCAATCCCATACTTCACCAAAACACCTTGCTAAAAAATTCGCCCAACTTGGAAAAAACGTCTTTCATGGAGACACTTGGCAGATTTAATAATAAAATAATGCTAAGTCTCCTCTCTTATATTTGCTTTTACCTCTCACTTTCACCACACAAGCAATGTGGGATAAAACACTTGCTTAAATACTTGCTTGGTGAAAAACCTAACTTGCTTCTAGAAGGTTCAAATATTAAATGATTATTGCAAGTTATTAAATTTTAAATAGTCGTTAATAATTATTTAAAAGCAATTAAATGGGGCTTACTTATTAAAATATTGCAATTTAAATCAAAATTAAGCCTCCAAGGGAAAATCGACTTGAGTTGTGTTGTGACCTTTTTCACACATCGCCGCATTGCAAATGGGGACCCTCTCTTTTCTTGCTTTCTAGGGTTTTTGTTAGTATCCTATGGCCTTCCGCTTCAGCTTTGCCAAGCCTTGCCCAGTTTTGAGCAGTTCAGGTCCTGATGATTGAAAGTTAGTTTTTGCAAATCATGTGATTCCAGAATACGAACACCACCAAAGTGCTTAGAAAGGCTAGAGGACGAAGATCGCAATTGATTTGGACGAATTTGGACAACATTCTATTTTTAGAAAGTTTGCTTTTTCCTATTTTTTAGGAAGTTTTGTTTTTGGCGTTTTTAGCCCGATCCCCGGTATGGCTATTTTGAGAAAGTTTTTCCTATTTTTTAGGGATGTTTGCTTTTTGCTTTTTCAGAATGGGAATCTAGGGTTTGCACTAACACAACTGACCAGCTTCGATCGGGACCCAAAATTTCCAAGTTTTGACCTAAAAAGCCAGTTCCCTATATTTTAGGGGTCATATTGCTTCAGATGGTTTGCCTAAATATGGATTTCAAATTTCAAGTTAATCTGGTTAATTTTGGTTAAAATGTGAAATTTTCCAAAATTTTGTATAAGTATGGCTAATGGATAAGGTTGAGTGTCCTGACAGGTGTGCAGAAAGTCCGCCATGATGAAAGGAAAGTGAAATCCGCCATGTGGGAGCCTCAAGAAAAGTCCGCCATGTCTTGGGACTCTCCAAAAGTCCGCCCTAAAAATTGAAGACCCCCTAAACTCCGCCCTATGATAAAGGGTCATCAAGAAAGTCCGCCTAGAAGATGGTAGAGATACCATCAAACTCCGCCATGCCATACGGAAGGGCCATCAAAACTCCGCCCAAGCATGTCAAGTGGTGGTCATGCCTCTTAAACTCCGCCCTATGCCTTGTTGAGTGGGAAAAGAAGATGTGGGAGCCTTATCAAAACTCTGCCCTATGCATGAGACCCTCCAAAAGTCCGCCATGTAGAGGTTAAGTTAGAAGTCCGCTCTTGATGAAGAGTCACCAAAGTCCGCCCAAAACTTGATAGTCATGGCATCATCAAAACTCCGCCATACCTTAGGGTAGAGCCTAAAGTCCGCCATGTAGAGGTTAAGTTGGAAGTCCGCCATGTTAGAGGTCTTCCCAAAACTCCGCCCTCCAAGCAAGTTGCCAAGCCTTCAAAGTCCGCTATGTGGAGGTAACACCAAAGTCCGCCCAAGAGAGAACATCAAACTCCGCCATGACTTGAGGTCACTTCAAAAGTCCGCCCTCCACGTTGAAGTAGGTGCCTTCAAACTCCGCCCTCTATGATACATACAAAACTCCGCCATGTGTTGAGGTAGCATCAAAGGCCGCCCATGTTGAAGACCATCAAAAGTCCGCCTTGAAGAGGGAGATGGAAAGTCCGCCTTGGTGGAGGTAGCATCAAAGTCCGCTATGTGGAGGCCTTCCTAAACTCCGCCATGCCTTGAAGAGGTAATGAAAGTCCGCCCAAGTTTGATGGATATGAAGGTAAGCCTCCAAAAGTCCGCCTAAACATGAAAGTCAAACAAAATCAATAAAAATGCAAGTGATGTCATTAAAATCCTCAAAGGTTTCGAACTTAGAAACCAAAATAGAAAGTTCTTTGGAAGGGAATATTGGAAGATCGATAAGAATTTCAAACTTAAAATCCAAAATGGAAAGTTTTCAAAAAGGGAATATTGGAAGATTGCCAAGTATTTCGAGCTAAGTTCTAAATTAGAAACTTTTGAAGATATTCTTTTACGAGCCTAGTCAAAATTTACCCCATAAGGGAAAATCGATCCTAGCTTTGATAAAAATCCATGCATAAATTCATCAAAATGCACATAAAACTCCCCAGGGGAAAATCGATGGCAGTTTGGATTGAAAAATCCACACTCCGAACTCACTTAACTTGGAAAAATCCTCCTTGGTGGAATTTCGACCTCAGTCTGGATGAAAATCCGGACTCAAAACTCTTCAAAATGCTCCCAGTGGAAAATCGATCTCTGTCTGGATGAAAATCCGGACAAAAATCCTTACAAAATGCTCTCAGGGGAAAATCGACCTCTGTCTGGATGAAAATCCGGACAAAAATCCGCACTTAGTTGTCACAAAAATCCTGGTGGAAAATCGACCCAGGCATGGAATTATCCTTAACGTTGTTTGCACTTCAATCCGCATTCCTGGTGGAAAATCGATGGCAGTCTGGATAAATCCTGACACTTGGCCAAATTTTAGCACTTCCAGGGGAAAATCGATTTGGGTATGGATAAATAGTGGGGGAAAATAGTAGCCAGTATGGATTTCAGGGGAAACCCATGTGTAGTATGGATTTTGAGTGGGGGAATGGGTTGGGTAGTCTAGAATGTGAGGGGAAAAGCACCCCTAGCATAGAATTTGACCCTTTAACCCTTGGAATATGGATTTCGCTTAGAATTTTATCATTTTAACCACTTAAAATCACTTAGAGACTTTAAATTTAGATTGGACTTAGGCTAATTTTCCAAAAAAATGAGCAAAACGCTAGGAAAATATTGGAATAAAGTGCGAAATCAACTTAAATAATACCTTAGGAGTGAGAAAACAACTCCAAAAGGTCTGTGAATACTTTGGCACTTTAAAATCACTGATGCGCGTGTTTAAAAACACGTTAACGCTCAAGAGGTCAAACACTTAGCAAAACTTAGGATCATTAAAATATCAACTTTTGCAACTTGATCCTATAACTTCAAAAACCCTAGACGGCACTAGGCATGATCAAAACTCCGAGACTCGGGCACGGGAAACGCAAAATTGCCCACTAAGCAGCCAAAACCCTAACCTAACAACACAAAAAGCCGGCAAAGAGGGGGGTCCTCGTTAGCAATGGGGTGATGTGTGAAAAGGTCACAACACCACGCAAGGCAAGTTTACAATCAGCAAACTGCTAGTGTATGGATATGTGAATTTCACCATTAATCATCCACAAAATCTTTCATTCAATTAACGAACATTAAAACAAATGAGAAATAGAAACCACGCAACATGTTGAATCAGCATACGAAATTCACCATAACTTTAATGAAAAACAATGTCTCTTGCAACAAGATCTTGGCAATAATCTTTAGCTTCTCTCGTAATTGACTTCTACTCTAACTTCTAATTCGTAATTGCCTTAGCAACTCTTCTTCTACTCTTCTAACATTAGCCTTTACAAATGAGAGAGCTGATCCCTTTTGTAGAAGTCCCATATACAATGAACAACTCAGATTGATTCGCAATCAATGGCCAAGATCGAAAGATAGAAACCCTAATTAGGGTTTGTTACAACCACCATTACATTGGCCAATTAGAGATGAGGATAGATAAGATAAATAATATTTGGTGTAGCACCACGTGTCACTTATTCCCCCCTTGAATGAATTTTGACTAGGAACCCTTTTGATTGGATGAATGGTGACTAGAATGTCATCTCAGCTTGCCTTGTAGACTTAATCAATTTGCCTTGAACATTCTTCATGATGTTTGGAATTCCTTGTGATATTTTGCATTTCATCCTTATGTTAGGGAATTCTTTGAAATATTTCCTCCTTAATGTTCTTTGACTTTAAGATCCCTTGATGTAATTCCTACTTCATATTGTGGAATCCCTGGTGCTCATGTCTTGAATTTGTCTTTCCCTCATTTGTTCACCATCATGGTGAAGTTTTCTTCACGTTTGAGCTAGTCCTCATCTTTGTTTTTGGAAATCCTTGTCTTGAAATCCTCTTCTAATCCTTGAAATGTTGATCTTCCTCATTCACATTTGTATCTTTGTCAAGTCCTCTCCCTGCCTTGGGAAATCCTCTTCTTCAATCTTGCATTATCAAGTTCTGATCATCGTTTTTTCATTCCAATCCACCTGTAATTAGACCTGCAAAAGAGATGAAACCTGAATCAAAACTGGATCAATCAAAGAAACAATCATGAAATATATGGTGTATGTGAGTCAAGGTTTAATTCAATCCCATCTTTCTTCTCTATTGCGGTTTTTATCCCTACAAGCCCTGGTGGAAATTCAATCAGGATAGGGACAAACTAGTCCCTATGAACTGCCTCCTCTTTCAGCACATTTCCTTAATTGGAAAATTGATGTTCATGGGGACTAATCAGTCCTTGAAAATTATCCGTTCCTTAACATATTTTACCCCTAGGTGAAGAATTGATAGGCATAGGGACAACACTTCATTCAATTCCTTTGCAAGTTTTCCATGGAGTTGAAATATTACTCGTGGGGACAACCTGTCCTCAGCTTTGTTAATCCTTGTTTTTTGTTCGAATTCCCCTTGATGAGTTTCATAGGGACTGATTGCACTTGGTTTTACCTCTGATCTGAGCTGGAAATTGATGTAGCCTTCCTTAATGCATTTCCGACACCTGATTTTTAACTTTGTGAGGTCTGATTATAATTCTAGTAACCTGAATATGATTGTGAATACTCAGAAATTCTGAAAAGTGCTGTGGTTTTGATCCCCCTCAAGGTCTGAAATCTGCGATTTGAAGTCCTAGGTGAAGGTATTGATCCAAAGGATCTGCCTCACTCTCTCTTCTCAACAATTAAATTTTTCGAATTTTAACAAAAATCGCAGAAAACAAAGGTTTTATCAGTTCGCCATATCAACAAGTCTCTCTTCCCATGGTTTAGGTGGTCAAGTAACCTTGTAATGGTAATCGCTAGCTTTGGAAATGTCCTCCAATGATGATCACAGATGTAACAAATGATGCAATTAGTCTTTGATTTGGATTTTATGAAGTTGCTGTTAACAAAACAGTCCAACGATGGAGTCCTATAGGTCTGAAAATGATTTCCCAATAATAGTCGCAAGTCTGAATTGGGCTGCTAATCTGCCTTGGAATGGATAAAATCTGAGTGGTAAATGGATTTTGCACATGAATCTTCCTTTCAAAATCGTTGCCCAATGGCATGAAGAGCTGCGCCACCTTGTTGATCAATCTCTTTCAACGAATCTGCAATGAAAGCAATCCAAACTCATGTCTTATTCTCCTTGTCTCTTCCACTTTTATTCATGTTTTCTTTGTTAGCTTCGACCACATAATGACTAAATCACTTTATTGTTGCCATGGGTGGAAAATCGCAGCCTATAGAGACTGTTTTAATTTGATTTTCCACATTTTCTTCCACCAAATGAAATGGTGGGGAATCACCACTCATAGGGACTGATTGCTCTTAGAAAATTTCACTTCATTTTGATGTCTTACCCTTGGAGTGGAGAATCGATGGGTATAGGGACAAAATCAGTCCTTAGTAAATTTTGCCTTGTAATGCTTTTCATACCCTCGTAGCTTTATTCACCTTTCTTCCCATTTTGTTCTACTAATGGAAAATCGAGTTCCATTGGGACACTTGATTAAATTCGATTTCCCATTATCGTTACCTTACTTGCTTCTTGTTGTGGAGATCTGATCTTCATTGGGACTCCTTGTGGAGATTCGAACCTCATCAGGAAACTTCAGTCTTGCATCTTGTCCTTTTTTGGAAATTCCATGGTTATCGGGACTCTTATGTTTTTGACTTGAAAACTTTCTCCTTTGAGTGGAAAATCGAACTTCATCAAGACTCTCCCTTGTTCTTCACTTTTGCCCTCATTCTTGATATGTAAAACGTTCTCAAAGCCCCTAAGTGGAAAATCGAAGTCCATAGGGACTTTTTAGTTTCCAATACTTGTCCCAACATTTGATAGGTAGCTTGGTGCTTGAAATGAAGGTGGAAAAACAACCTCCATCGGGACTAATGATTTTTCCATTAATTGCTCAGTGGAAAATCGACTTCCATCAGAACTTTATTGATTTTCATGCTTCTTTTGTCCAAACTGACCCAAATGACTTCAAATGTAAGACATCTAGATAACACGACAGTTTCTCCAAAAAATTGGATTATTTATTAATTGATTCTATTTTAAATTATAATACACCTAAGTATAAACTCATACATAATCACATTCACAATTTTATTATGCTTAAGGAATTATTTGTCTAAAAAATTTTTTTATGGAAATAGTTAGTTTCAGTATATTTCTTTGCAATGTACATGGTATCCATATACTACTAGATCTTTGATTAGGTCAATGAACCCTCATATTGAATGTGACGACAGACATACTTGATGAATCAATGACATGTATGACACTTGAACGCAAGTATTGCGTGGAACCATACCATATTGAGTTCTAATAACATAATAATTGTTGGTAGATAATCCATAATTATAACTCATTCCTGCCTGAGTTTGTATTTGAATCATGTGTTGGCGGCATATTGTATGTACGAGAATAATAAGTAATTAAGCAATTAGGAAGTACTTTGTTTAGTGATGTAACTGAGGGTAGGTAGTTACGGGTGCGACGGTTGTCCCTCACACCCCCTCGGTACCTTTATATACCATGTGATGTAACTTGTCATTATTACGATTATGAATGGAATGGTATCTTTTCTGTTGGCTAGCAATTGATATACATCGTGTGACTTAATATTGCTTATTTGAGATCTATGGCATTACTGTTCTTTGTTATGTACTTTGTCTGCATTCATTAAACTGTTCACCTAGAGGACAAACATCTGGCGCCGTTGCTGAATTAAACCTGGGAATGACGGGAGTACACTACATGGCACAACGATAATGGGCCAACCATTGAATGAAGGGAGGAGCAGCCCTAAGGAAGACGAATATGAAGAATTGTTTGAAGAGGAAAGGGCATTGACGGTAGACTTTAGGTGCATATTGCAAGCATCCATTGAAACTCACGTATGAAGGGAAGCAGCACGAGAAGACGTCCCTGAGAGCGCTGTGTGGAGTGCCCTTGGAGTAAGTCCGACGGTGAACCAGTTGATGAATAACCTGCCCAACCTATTGGCACAAACTTTCCTTGCCCTTCAAAACCGTTGAGAGGAAACATCCCGTGAGAACTGGCGGCAACAAATCTTACAGTAGTTCAAAGAGAGGAGTCGGCGCGAGGAGGAAGAACGCAACGAAAGCTGCCGGCGAACCTTCAATCCCATAGAACGAAGGAATTGATGCCCATGACGGTGAATAAGGACAGAAACCGTGTGCTGAAGGGACAAGAAGAAGACAGGCATGAGGCAACAGCGAGGGCACTAAGGTTGGAGCAACAAGCTGAACGTTGAAGACGGCTGAAGAAACTTGCTGAAGAAGGAAGCGGAAATGGCAATGATGGCTCGAGTGGCGAAGGCCAAGTTTCTGTGTTAATAGAAACCACTTGAAAGCGATTGGGGGACCTTTCCCTCACGTTGGAAGCGATTGGCAACGGGAGTACGGTAGAGCCGTACACGCCATTTAGAGGTGTCGAGACGAGGAGAGAAGAGGAAACCAAAACAAAGAACAGAGAGGCGGAAGATACCGGTGCGACCGAAGGTGTCGGGAGGACACAAGGGTACGGTAGTAGAAGCAATCTGTTCGGTTCAGGCTCATCACACCTTGGTATTTAGAGTAACCTGGTGGAACCCACGTACGAAATCTCGACGAAGTAACCTTCTGGAGGATCGGTTCCTGGAGGGTCAAGTTTTGGAGGGCAGACTGGGCCGCAGCGAAGGAGTGTAATGGCGAATAGGCAGAAGTTGCCCAGATTCACTGAAGATGGGAAGGAAGACCCTGTATGGTATTGTCATACATGTGAACCGATCTGGTCGGCCAATGGAGTGACCGACAAGGCTGAATGGGTGGTGGAATTCCCTGCCACCCTATGAGGGGTAGCCATCGATTGGTACTCAGATATCGATAAAACGAAGATAGAAACTTGGGACGAATTACGTAAAGCCTTCGAGATGGAGTTTTGACTCCTCAGGGACGACAATGAAATCATGGCGGAAATCCTGAGTACGAAGCAAGAAAAAACACGAGACAGTTAGAGCATATAGCCGGCGACTGAAGGAATTCTAGGAAAGATGGACAACCAGCCGGGGGATGGATTAAAGAAAACATGGTTCGTGGAGGGTTTGAAATCGTCCCTTAGGAAGAAAATGAAAATTGTACCACCCATGTCCTATGAAGATGCCTATAACCGCGCCATGGACCTGGAAAGTGAAGGCAAGACATCTAGTAAGAAGAAAGACAAGTCCTCTGGTGAGGAGGAATCCTCAGATGGAAGTAGCGGCGT
Source organism: Cryptomeria japonica (assembly GCF_030272615.1). Classification (NCBI taxonomy): domain Eukaryota; kingdom Viridiplantae; phylum Streptophyta; class Pinopsida; order Cupressales; family Cupressaceae; genus Cryptomeria; species Cryptomeria japonica. The sequence goes on along the minus strand of NC_081414.1, from coordinate 117,046,899 downwards.
TGAGGGATTCAGCAAGAAGGTGCAAGCCCTCCAGAAGGACATGCACCACATGATGAAGGAATTTAAAAGTATGAAGGGAAACACGAGCAAGAATGAGGAAGTATGGTGCATAGAGTGTAAGGAGGAAGGTCATACAAAAGGCACCTGTCCTAAAAAGGCCTTCTGTGAAATTTGCCAAGTGTTGGGACACTCCACCATAGAGTGTCCCTACAATATGAAGACATGAGGGAATCAGGTGCTCTTCACCCAGGAGCAGCCATCACCATCCGCTGCCGTATCCCAACATCAAGCCAACACCACGGCATCATTCAACGGTTATAGAGGTAACCGAAGGGGAGGAAAAGGCAACAATAATAGCAACAATAACCCCAACCGAATACATTATGATGCCAAAGGACGACCGATGATTCAATGTCGGGCCTGTAACCAGTGGGGACACTTTGCACGGGATTGCCAGAAACAGGAAACCTCCCTAGAACTTGTGCAGATGGTGCGGTCCTGGAGACCACGACGACACAAATTGCCCCAAGCCAGGGGTTAATCTTCTCAATATTGAGAAAACGGGCGATGATAAAGAAGTGTTGGCAATCACCCGTGCTCAAGCCAAGAAGGCCACTTATCTTGACCCCCGTATGGAGAAAGAGAGATTACGGGAGGCAAAGGCCGACATTGAGCGGGAGATGACGACAAAACGACGCAAAAATGCAGAGATGGTGAGTACCTCATCCCGTACTAAAGCAGAAAATAATATTATTGGGCAAGTCTTGCAGATGGAGGTGCCGATAAGGGTGAAGGACCTTCTAGATACAATGCCACAGCTAAGGACCGCCATTCTTAGCACCGTACAAAGCACTGCACACACACCTTTAGGTGTGACCCAGACGGAAGTCCCGGTCAGCCCTTTAGCTGATCCAATGTTGTTGGCCTTAAATATTGGTCGGCATCCTACGGTAGTGGAAATGGGAATCCTTGGCACTATCCTTAAGGACAACATCATGGACGGAGGATCTGGGGTGAATGTTCTGCCGGAGGCCACATGGAAGAAGCTCGGGAATCTGACACTATGGCCACCCACATTCAATTTGGTGGGAGCAGACCAACATGGTATTAAGCCACTCGACACTGTGATGGCCCAGCTGGTGACCATTGGCACACAACCCTTCTTATTGGATTTTGTGGTAATCCCACTTAAAAAGAAGGGCTATGATGCCATCTTAGGGAGAGGGTGGTTGCTCACAACAAAAGTGAATCACAATTGGAAGAAGAACACCCTCTCCATGGAGAAAGGTGGGCGGAAGTACGTTATTGATTTGAGGACCCAGGCCGTCAGCAAGGAGCTCGCATCATCGGACTCCGACTTAGATGACTCAAACAGATGGGAGTGGGATTCCTACGAAGGTAGAGACGAGATGGAACCAAATAGTGAAGGACTGCTTGAACTTGATGGCTGCTCGGAAGACGACATGTGCTCATTGAATGGACTCTTCCATTGGCAGATGGAGGACTATGAGCTGTTCCAATGCAACATGCTCTAGATAGAAGAGTCGGAGGAGAAAACTATGTTTCCACTTGAGTATGGAGAATACAGAGAAGGGGAGGCTCGAGTGGATGACGCTCCCGCACATCAGTTTGAGAAAGACAAACCTATTAAGTATGAGGAGTCCAAGTTAAAGGTGACCAATCTGGGAACATAAGAAGACCCCAAAAACATATTGGTGAGGGACGATTGGGATCCTGTGTTGAAGGCAACAACTTTCAAATTTTTTTTGGAGTATAAGGATGTTTTCCCCTGGACATATAAAGATTTGAAAGGAGTGCCCTCGAGATGTGTGTACATCGCATTCAACTGGTACTTGGAGCCCAGCCGGTGCAGAAGAGGCCGTATCGAATGAATAGAAACTATGGCGCAAGGGTCAATGAGGAAATAGAGAAGATGTTGGAAGCTAGCATCATCTTTCGGGTCTAGACCAATGAATGGGTGTCTCCTATTGTCATTTCCTTAAAGAAAGAGGCCAATCAAATCCGGATCTGTGTTGATTTTCGGTGCCTGAATGGGGTCACTATCAAGGATCCTTTTCCCATACCTTTCACAGATAGCATATTGGAAGAGGTAGCCGGTCACGAGATGTATTCTTTCATGGATTGATTTTCTGGTTATAACCAGATTTCCATCGCCAAGGAGGACAAGCTCAAGATCACCTTGGTGATGGAAGACGACGTGTATGCATACAACCGGATGCCATTCGGTCTATGTAATGCGCTGACAACTTTTCAAAGGATCATCCTGCCCATCTTTGACAAGATGTCCGTGGGAAACTTCAAAGCTTTCCTCGACGATTGGTCGATTTACAGCGGGTAGGACACACATCTGGTAGCCCTAAAGGAATGCATGGATAGATGCCGAAGGGCAAGGTTGGCACTCAACCCTAAGAAGTGCAGATTTATGGTGCTGCAAGGCAAATTGCTCGGGCACATTGTTTGTAAAGTGGGGTTGAAGATAGACCTTGATAAGGTCCGGGTGATCGTGGAGATGGAGCCACAAACATAAGTCACAAGGGTAAAGTCTTTTTTGGGCCACATTGGTTACTATAGAAGGTTTATAAAGAATTTCGCTCAGATATCCTACCCCTTGGATAAGCTAACTCGGAAGGGTGAGTTGTACACGTGGGGGACCCCGAAAGGCGAAGCTTTTGAGGAGTTGAAGACCAGGCTGGTGGCGGCCCCCATCCTCGCATATCCGAATTGGGACAGGGAGTTGCATGTCCACGTATATGCCTCTCATTTCGCAATTGGTGCCACATTAGCTCAGGTAGGGGACCATGGACTGGACCATCCGATCTATTTTGCGAGTAGATTATTGTCTAAGGCTGAAAAGAATTACAGCACAACGGAGCAAGAGGCCCTAGGAATGGTCTATGTTGTGCAGAAATCCAGACATTGCCTTCTGGCTACGCCATTCATGTTTCACGTGGACCACCAGGCACTTATGTATCTGGTCAATAAATCAATTATTCAAGGAAGGATCAACAAATGGTTGCTCTTGTTGCAAGAGTTTACATTCACTATCATTGTGCGACCTAGAAAGAGCCATGTGATAGCTGATCAACTATCAAGGATAAGGTCGGAGGAGCCGCCAGAGGGGGTTAATGATGAATTTCCGAGTGCACACTTGTTCAAAATCGCAGTACTGCCATCATGGTATATTGCTATTGAGGAAAATCTCTCCACCTCCGTGTTTCTGCAAGGTATGCCACCTGGAGAACGGAGGAAAATCGTGTTAAGAAGTCGTACATTCCAGTTAATTAATGGATTACTGTACAAAATGGGGCCCGACCAGGTGTTGCGTTGCTGTGTGATGGAGGAAGAGGTGCCTAGCGTTCTGAGGGAGGCACATGAGGGCCCTGCAGGAGGCCATATGGGACCGGACACTACCACACGAAAGGTGCTACTTGCAGGGCTATGGTGGCCCACGCTGTATAATGACGCTAGAGAATGGGTAGTGGGTTGCGACACATGTCAAAGAGTTGGGAAGCCATTGAAAAGGGATTTCATGCTCCTCAACCCCTCGCATGCTCAAGAGTTATTCGAGCGCTGGGGGTTGGATTTTATTGGGTCACTTAAGGCCAGCCGTGCCAGGAGGTGCCACTACATTGTGGTAGCCACGAAGTATTTAACCAAATGGGTAGAAGCACGGGCTTGCCTGACAACTCGGCCTTGAGTACTGCAAAGTTCATTTATGAACAAATCATCACACGATACGACATCCCCATCTAGTTGACTAGTGACAGGGGTGGACACTTTCTGAACCACATCATCAAACTACTCACGATTGAATTCAAAATTTTTCACTCGTTGTCCAACCCTTATTACCCACGAGCCAATGGGCAAGCCGAGGCTACCAACAAGATTCTAGTTGGAGTGATCTATAAGTCGTGCGGTGTTGAGGGAGAAGACTGGGAAGAAAAGTTACCCTCTATTTTGTGGGCCTATTGCACCACCTACAAGGTGACTACAGGTCAAACGCCATTTCAACTCATGTACAGGCAGGAAGCTGTTGTGCCAACTGAGGTTATGGTGCCAAGCCTCCGTATTGCAATCGAGAACAGATTGGGGGATATGGAAAGCTTAAGAGAGAGGTTGTATGTCCTGAACAAGTTGGATGAGAAAAGAATGATGGCTCAGTGGGCTACAGAGGTAGCCCAACAAAGGAGGAAGTTGTGGCATGACAAGCACTTAAAGCGAATGAGGTTCACCCCGAGACAACTGGTGCTGAAATATAATGGGCGCAATGAGATTAAACCCGACAAATTCAAAGTAAGGTGGTTAGGGCCATATAAAGTTCGAGAGGTGGCTGAAAACGGGTCGATTAAGTTATGGACGTTAGATGGTCGAGAAGCGGTGGAGGTTGTGAACGGGTCCAAATTAAAGCCATATCATGAGCATAGGCGACGAAGTGACCTAGAATCCTCCCGTGGAGGTACTTAGAGTTTTTTTGACCAAAAAAATAAAAAAAAAATAAAAAAGAATTCTCTGTACAGAAAGTACCGTATGGCAAAAGTCCACAAAATAGAAAAACTAACCATATAGTAAGTACCGTATGGCGGAAACGAGAAGGGAAAAAGTCACCGTACGGTATATGGTCACCGTACAATGGACAAGTTGAAGAAAGGGAAAAATGTCGTATGGTCATTATCATGCGGCCACACTCACATCCGATGGAGACTTGAAAGAAAAAAAGAAAAAAAAACTCGTACGGTGTCTAATTACCGTAAGGCGGGAGGAAAGCATAAACGTACGATGGGCTGTTCTAGTGCCGTGACCACCACTGGGGAAGGTATTTAAAATGCAGACATACATACATTTGTGCTATTGGAATACATACATTGGTGGAAACCAATTTGATAGCATTTTTCGACAAACTTGAGGCTTGGTAATCAGGAACCAAGAAAAAATATTCAGCTTCTGCGTGCAGTATTCGGATTTCCCTGGCTACCTTTGGTGGAACATATGGAACTAGGAAGGAACGCTACCGTACGACGGAGAAGGAGAGGAAAAGAAAAAAATCGTCGCGTAGCATACACGTCGCACGTGGAAGCTATCTCCACTCCCCGTGCGGTAACTCTACCGCCGACACCACCGTACAACAGTTTTTGGCTAGCAGTGACAGTGTTCAGCTCAGGGCGGTGTGAGGTGTCCGAGGGAGGAGTTTGTGTATCGTGGAGTCTATGGCGGCATTGGAATTAGCGGGAGTAAGCACATTCCGAAATTTATTACCCTAACCCTTTTTTTCTTTAGTATTTAAAGGCACAAGAGACAAAAAGGGAAATCGGTTAATGGACCCCAGTGGAGGAAAGCATTGGAAAAGACAGTTGCGGTAGTTACCTGCTACAGTGCCGTCACTTTTTGCCAACAAGAAAGCTATTCGGATTCTGCCTTCGAGTGTGAAAGTAAGGGGCGGTATGGCTGATAGCAAAGGCAAGGGCACAAAGGTGTGACCCAAAGTACAAAATCAGATGGCAACGAAAGATGATGTGAGCTTAGACACCATTGCTTTTGAGGGTTTGAGTGGTGCAGACTGTAGAAAATGGTGGAATGAGACCCTGCCTGATGGTCTTGTGAAGGCACAATTGCGACATGCACATGTACACTGGGCCATCCAGATGCCCATCTTTTGGGTTAAAGATTTTGAGGTGTGCTGAGGGCTATGATTGGTGCCTACGACAGACACACGCGGCAGTTGGTGTTCGATTATGAGCACCACCAGGTTACTGTAATATCCCCTTCCTTGTGATGTTGCATTCAGTGGTCCATTGGCCTATTCCGGAGACCCGTAGGCTATGTGGAAAGGTGAATTAAGGGTTTCCATGTTCTTTGGAGTTCCGACCAAGCTTGTCAAGGGTGGAATGTGAACTTACTGTTTTCAGTAAGTTAGGGTTTGGTCGTCGGGATGGTGTAGAGTTGCTAAGCTCGCCAAGCTCTTTCTCTGGTTGCAAAGATCACGATTTTCAGAGCATTATTTCATGACTTACTATTTTTAGTAAGTGGCAGTTTGGGGCATTCTATTTTTGGCAGTCCTGGACTTGGTCCTGATCCAGCACAGTTCAGTGATCCTCATTGCTCAACCTCATCCGTATTTTGTTGATAATCAGTACTGGAGCTATAAGCGATTTAATTAAATATTATTCCTTATCCTAAGGTTATTATTTAATTATTTTATTACTCATTGATGCTATGGGAAATTGTGCAAAATATGATATTTTTCCTAAGTCATGCATGGGCGAATTATTTGAAGATTAAAAGGAGACTTTATTTTTTATGCTTTAAAGTTTTATTATGCCAAAATCGTGGTCCTCTCTCCTTGGCGTGATTTTGACTTCGGAAGTGGGCGCCATTTTTGGGTCCACCACATGAAATGAAATGCAGTTTGAATGAGGAGAATTTGGAGGCAATTTCATTTGAATTCCAGATTTGAAAAGCTATATAAATAGGTGTTTGGCTCCTCATTTGTTTATCCAGAGAAAATATATCGTTATGCTATCGGAATGACTCCAGACTTCTTCGAGGGTGAATGCCTCCTAGATCTTTCCTTCTGGTTTCGAGTGTGAGACATCACTCCTAGCTGTGATTCGAAGTTGTGAGCTATTTGGTGATTTTTGGGTGTGTTGGTGAAGAGTTGTGTGCTGCTGTGTTTTTTTGGTGTTGCTAGTGTGTGTTGGCTGGAAGTGTATTTTGCTCGTAGCTATCTGCATGTTGAGTGCATCATTTTGGGTGAGGGTTCTTTGGAAGCATATTAGAGAGACAATAATTCTCCTACATTGGTGTGGCATTTGGAGAACTCTCCAATTTACAGTTGCAAATCGAAATATTCAGCCAAAACACCATTTCCAAAATTGCCTTGGGTTGCATGCATCGCATTTGTTGCTCTCCAGTCGCAGTTTCAAGGTATTGATTTGATTGTTTATGTTATACGCTTCATTTGCATTTGGTTTAGCATGATTCCATTCGTTTTTGAGAGAGTTACGAGCATTTTAGTGGTGTTTGGGATGGCTGGTTCTGCATTTCATTGTCTCTGATTTCAGAACAGCAAGTACTGTTTGTGGTGAGAATGTGTTATTGAATTCTTTAGATATGTACTTCATTCTATCCTCTCTCACATCTCTATCTTTGTAAGAATTGCTTCAGTAGTACTGACCAATTCATTCTATGCTGCATTTCCCACTAAACAAGTGGAAGAGGATGGCTTAGCCGCCTATATGTTTTGTAATTCAGCTTTGTCCTCCCACTGAGCAAGTGGTTGAGTGATATTGTCCTCCCGCTGAAATATGCGGTTGGGTGATAGTTTTATGTAAAAGTCCTCCCACTGCATAAGCGGTAGAGTGATTTGGTTCTGTTATGCTCTTGTTATCTTGGCTGGTTTACTGCCAAGTTCTTGTTCTTCATCCCGCTGAAAAGTGGAAGGGGTTGGCTTGCCGCCCAGTATTGTATTTGCATTGTAATTTCCAGCGGATTAGTGAGCTAACGAATCCCTTATCACCGTATGCTCTCACCTTCTCACATTGGGCTCTTGGTGATCAGAAAGTGGAAGGGTTACTTTCAGTAGTATTGGGATTATATTTCCTAACTTTAACGGGTGCATTGTAATAATTGTTGTGCTCAAAAACTGAAAAAATAAGAGGGAATATTACAGTTACGGTCTCTTTTGCTTCCACAGAGTTCATGAGGGTTCTTGGTATCCCAGGAACACAGGGGAAGAAAGTGGATGAGAGCTAGAAGATATCCCTAGTTTTCAAGGATAAACTCCTGAAGTTGATGTGCAGGGATGACCTCAGATAGGCCGAGCTCGATAGCCTCCAGCATGCAAGCAAGGGACGACGCCTGAAGAAGTCCTTTTTACGAGAGGGAGAATGGCAGTGCCTCCTGGATGTGTTGAAGAGCCGCTTGATGGGAGCCAGTAGGGCTTCAGACATTGCCATGGCGTAGGTTGTATTGATGAATGGCATCCGCAATGGCGTGGTATATGACTGGGCATCCGTGCTGGCTGATAGGATGGAAGAATTTATGACCTTGCAGCACAAAAATATTTATATGCCGTACCATGCCATTGGACTCTTCTTGGATGCAATGCGTGTTCAGATATTGCCCGAGACACAACACTTAGCACCACACAACCGTGTACACCCTCGACAGCTGCCTATATTCTATTGGGTTCATTCAGATATCACAACACCTAGTGGAGATACACAATCAGGCAAGAAACAAAAGCGAAGGGTGGTGGTGTCTGAGTACGAGCCAGAGTCAGAGTCTAAGCCTAGTGGTGAGGAAGCAAGTGTAGAGGAGGACTCCGTAGATACATCACAGGCCAGGGATGGTAGTTTTAGGATGGTAAGTAGAGGCGGACATCAGGTGGAGGAGGAGACATCTCCCACAGTTGCGTAGATAGCTACATCTCCACCTCCCGCAGTTGTGCCAGCAACAGCAGCCACATCACCCCAGAGTGAGTTACCCTAGCAAACAACATCATCAAGTGCCGCGATAGCCCCTCAGACTCTACCACCTGGAGCGACAGTATTGGCAGTGCCTGTTCCTGGGTTTGGGCAGTCTCGGACACCAGTGCTTATGATCCCCACACACATGGCCATGGCATTGGTAGCCCTACCAGGAGCACCAGAGCCTCAAACGACATGAGGCAGGAGTCCCAAAGCAACAGTAGAGGTAGGTACTAGTGGGGGGACAGTTGGTAGTAAGGCTGTGGTAGCATCAGAGCATCCTGGAGGGAGTGGTACCCCTTCTCAAGCGGATATGAGTGCCTGGCTGAGTCGGTATAAGATGGCCTCGGTGGCACTGATTGGAGCAGCGGTCCTCTCCCCATGGCGCGAGTTGCCGAGCCCTCACCAGATTGTTGACTTGGTCGGCGATAGCTCACCAGAGAACTTGCAGATAGTGCAGGGAGACCATTCACCCATTCGTGAGTTGGTGTTGAGTCCCAGGCAAGAGAAGGAGTTGATACAGAGCCCCCCTCATGATGAGCCATTGCAGGATACCCAGGAGCACGGTGTCCCTACATCTTCGAGAGTGGAGGGTGATAGGGACTTGGAGCAGTTTTCTATGGACATGGCTGCTGGAGCTCGGGGGATTGTAGTCTCGGCACTGTCCTAGGGAGATGCCAGGACAGACGGACAGTTGGAGCAGCTGCTTGGGTTTATGAGGGACGGTTGCCTGACACACTTTGTTGAGTGTTTTGAGTCGAGGGGGTGGCCTACTACGGAGACCTTGTAGATGTTGGAAGATTGGGGTCTTCGGGAGGAGATTGGTGAGACCAGTACACAGTCACTATTGCAGAGACTAGAGCAAGTCTTCCGTGAGACGTACTATGAGCTGAGGAGGACATAGTATGTTGTTGTAATGTCCCTACTAGTTAGAGATTACTGTCTTGCAAAACAAATTGTTAGAATACAACATATATATATATATATATAAAAGCCATTTTCTAATTTGCAATCTATCTTTAATACTTAATGAACATGATCATAATTTTCATCTAATAAAAAGGATACGAATGCCATACAAAAGTATGTCCTTAGGCGGCCGTGAAGCTCGCCTTCTTGGAACCCCTTGGTTCCAAGCCCTTCAGGAAATCGAAGATGAGTTCAAATCCTGTCTTGGGTGTAACCTCTTACACCCAAGCCCTTCAAAGAAGACCCTTGTCTATTCCTTGCCTTGGGTGATGCCTTCATCATCCAAGTCCTCAGAGGGGATCGGCCTGACTTTTGAGTCCTGTCTTGGGTATAACCTCTTACACCCAAGCCAGCCAAGGAAGACCCTTGCCTTTCCTTGTCTTGGGTGATGCCTCCATCATCCAAGTCCTCAAAGGGGATTGACCCAATCCTTCTCTTCTTGGTTGAGTTTTAATCAACCAAGCCATATATTTGCATAACATTTTGAGTTCATAAACTATCCTTTGTGTTAACATGAATTCTTAATGTATTCTTTAATATATATATATGATTTTCCATCCTTTACATATGCAATATATTTCTTAAAATACCTTGTATTCATAATCCTTTAATATGCAAACTTATGTATACAACATTTACAAGATTATATCTTATCCCTATTTTTATGACTAGTGAATACTATACATTAAGATGTGTATAAATATTCACTAGACCACCATTAACATTACCTATCAATGGACTTTACCCATTACCCATTGCTCATGAACTAATAATAACTAATATTAATGAGCCTTTACCCTTAATACCACCTATTAATATTAGTAATAAGAACCTATCATATACTATACCTAGTATTTAATAGAGGAATTCTTACCTTGAAGTCTGATTACCTTCTTCCTTTTTCCTGCAGTCCGCTCCCTACCTTCTCCATTGTATATATATATTTATTATATAGTATAAGTGATAAAGAATCAATGTACATATCATGACAGTAGTTGGTTATGGCTGAAACCATTTATCATATTGATATTAACAATGTCGCTAATAACATTATATTGTGTTGTGTTATTAACATTATTTTATGTTGCATTTTATTACATTCCAGTATTGTATTACATTGATAATATCTTACCATATTAGCAATATTATATCAGATTTGATTAACCGTATGAGCTTTAGATTTTATTAACATCATTATGTTATTTTGCCATCTTTATATTATATTACATTAACAATATCACTATGTTAATATGTGACTGAATTAATGTATTGTATTACATTAATAGTGTTAACAGTTATTATATTATATTAGCAGCACCATAATATATTAACAACATTGTGTTATACTAACCGTGTCATATTGTATTGATCATATTGAATTGTATTATTAATATTAAATGTAATAACTAAATTAGATTGTATTAACAATACCATTGTATGATATTGTTAACAGCCTTTATATACATACCGTAATGTTTTCCCGGACAGTATGTCTCCAGACCCCATAGTCTTACCCTCGTATTCCTCTTCTCTTATTCTCCCGTGGTGACCTCTACCATATACCCCGTGAAGGGTTACATCCCTCCACGGGTCCCTTCCGCACGAACTATAATGTATTAATATTTTAATTTAATAATACTTTTTTCTTTATTATTTAATACATTAAATACCTTAACCTTTTAATCATTCATTTAATAATATTTTTCTTTATTATTTTATATATTAAATATATTAACATTTTAATCGTTCATTTAATAATATTTTTTTCTTTATTATTTTATATATTAAATACATTAACTTATTTATTTATTTATATTATAATAGTTTTATTGTTTATTTTTATTTGAATATTTCAGGATTAGTAATAGATATTACTTAAATAATACATTTAATAAATAAATAAATTTCAAATAGAAATTCGTTATTATTATTATATTAATTAATAATAATAATTACTTCCTTAGGATATATATAACGATCAAGGAGGGGACATGACAGTTGTTGAGGGTACGTAGACCTAGCAACAGGAGGCCATGTCGACGAGGGAGGAGTTGGCTGCTCGCCTCCAGCGACAGGGAGCAATTGGCTCGGGAGAAGGCCTCATGGGTCATAGAGAGAACTACCTTGGAAACAGAGTTGTCCGAGGAGAGGTCGACAAAGGGTGCCTTACGGGCATGGTTGGAGGAAGCCTGGGAGGACAAGGCTATGTTGGAGAACTGTCTCGCTAGTGCCTTAGAGATGGTGGAGAAAAAGGATAAGGAAGTCTTGGAAGCCGCGATGATGGTGAAGACGACTATGGAGCGACAGATGGTTGCAGAGCGGGACCTGAAGTTGAGGACTGAGTAGGTCTACGAGTTACGGGCACGCTTGGTAGCCACATCACGAGCATCGACACCATCCTCACCAGGGACGCTTCCTTAGCCCCATTCTCAGTCATGATTTCTTTTTTCTGTTGATCATCCCATTTTGTTTTCAGTCGTTAGGAGACGACCTTGTTTTTTGGGGGGGATGATGTTGGCGGCATATTGTACGTATAGGAATAATAAGTAATTAAGCAATTAGGAAGTACTTTGTTTAGTTATGTAACTGAGGGTAGGTAGTTACAGGTGCGACTGTTGTCCCTCGCATGCCCTTGATACCTTTATATAGATTTGATGTAACTTGTCATTATTATGATTATTAATGGAATGCTATCTTTTCAGTTGGCTAGCAATTGATATGCATTGTGTGACTTAATATTGCTTATTTGAGATCTATGGCATTACTGTTCTTGGTTATGTACTTTGTCTGCATGCATTAAACTGTTTGCCCAGAGGGCAAACATCATGGACCCGTGGGTAAGGATTAAACATTTGCAATATTGATGATTTTCCATGGATGATAGAGGATTTATTTTTTCTGACTTCTTGTAGGGTGGTAGACATCAAGTTTGTTAGATGTGATTTGTTACTCAAATTCTTAATTGCTTTCCCATGCAGAGAATAAAAACTAATGGGTTTTTTACCTTGAGGCTTCATTTAATATGCATTCATTGTTCTTAATAAAATTTTGTTTGGGTTGATCATTGTAAGACAAAGTATGGATAAACAACTTATTATATGTTAATGCAATATGATGTTAAGGGGAATGGAGCTGTCTTTTAGGTTAGATTGTATTTTATATTTGAACTTGAGTCTTTTTTACAGGCATACTCATTTCGGAAAGTGATTCCTATGCTTTCTCAAGATTATCATGTTATTGCTTTCGATTGGCTTGGTATGGTAATTTTTTCACTATGGGCTATAGCATAGTACTTGTACTTTGTTAGTTTTAGTAATCTATGGTACATTTACCCTAGCATGTTTTCTGTAACTAGATCTACTATGAATCTTGCTAATCTATTTTTGGTCATCTATGGACATTTATATCATGTCATTGTTTCTTTTTGAAAGGAATATGTGCATCTTTTTTCCTTTCCAGTTTTGTTGGGTAAAATATGAAATCTTATATTTGGTACTTCTACTCTGTGTAATGCCTTTTTGGGATATTCCTGATTTTTGCCTTAAAACAATAATATTTACTCAAAATGATAAAAGTTTTGTCAAAGATTAATAATTTTTTATAACATTCAGATCATTAAATCATAGCATAATTCTCATTATATTGTGAATTGTTTGGAAATACTCACAAATCTATTGAATTAGAGGTCTTCGTTCCTAACTCAAAAGTGGCAATATCAAGGGTTTTCATCCTCCACATGCCAAGAGCATGAAAGGCTTTTCATCCTTCCAACTCTTAGTCCACCTTGGAGGGTTTTCGTCCTCATTGACCAAGATTTGGGTTTTTGTTCAATCTCGATTAGAGCAATAAGAATTCTCGTCCTTATCTTCTTGTGAACTTGGAAGAGATTTCGTCCTTCCTATTTGCAAGACTTCCTCAAATTCAAAACTGAGTGTTTGGTGTATTTGCTAGATTATTGCTGATTGCTTTGGCTTATTGATATTTCTTAATGGGTTGATGAGTAAATGTTTGAATGATTTAATGCTTGAATGAATCCTTGTAACGATCTCTCCTTTATTGGTGAAAGAGTCACTAACTTTCACAAGAATTGAGTCACACCCTTCATTGCTGCCTTTTAGAATAATAACATATTTCTAAATTGATTCCTTCATTTCCAATTGATTATTGATGGGTGAATGATATTTCTTCATTGAAATGATCTCCCTTTTATACCTTATGTTTGAGGGAGTCATAACTCTTCACCACTATGGCCTTTGCAAGAGTTAAAACCTTTCATCCTTAATTGCTGCCAATCATGATTAATTAAAATTAAATGCCGTCTTTTAGGAATTTCTGCCCATGCTAGCATTTCTTTGGCACCACCTTCATTTGTTTTTAATTGCCTTTGTTTTAATTTCAAAGAGTTGCAATCTTGTCTTGACCGGGGTATGACATGCCCTTCCCAAAATTGTTTGTCCTCAAGCAATGTTGGTATTAATTTGTCACTAGGTCATTTTGCCAATACTAGGATCCCAAATCAACTTTGAAGATTAGTAATCCCTAGATGCTCCTTGTGATGTAGGTAGCTTCTACTGCATTACTTTGATATAATTTTAGGTTGGCAATTTTGCACCAAGTGATGTTGCTTTCATTATCTTGGGTCTCTCCAATTCTGTACTTCCATGATGTCCTTGAAGACTTGTTGAAGTGTTTGCCAAATGACCAATATAGTCTTTTAATATCATAAGGTTGATACCATCATCAAAAGTGTGAAGACAATTTATTGTCTAGTATTCTTTGGGCTCATGTACTTGTATTTACCAATAATTCTCAATAATGAAACCAAGAATTGGCAAGGTTCCTAGTTTAAGATAAGTTTTCTCTCATCCCCAAAGAGGAAAGTCATCTTGTAATCGCATAACATCAATCTGAAAATTGATTTCGCTTTGACATCAATTATATTTGTAAAGAAATGATTAGGTTGGCCCAATGTTTGCACAATGTTTTGTATATCACTTCAATTCAAACCAATGGGATAGCTTTCCATGTATTTTAATGAGAATTAGAAGCTTAACATACATCTATGACCTTAAATATGATTTCTTTACTAAAATGATTGTACATCTTTTTGATCCACTTTTAATATTCTCACATTTTGTAACTAGTCATTGGTTGATTGTTATTAGATTGTTGTGAGTTATAGCTTCAATTTGATATTTATTAGCCCAAACAACCTTGTAGGTGGATTTCCGATCAGCCATTGATTGATTCCTTTGTGTAAGAGCTAATGTGATGTTTTCTATTGATGCTTGTCTTCCTTCCCACTTATCCAAAATGCAAAATATAGAGGCATATAGTTATGCACTATAGATGATACCATCTGTGCTAGAATAGTGGCGAAAATAATTTTTTTCTCCAAGATAGGTGGTAGTAATATATATTTATTATAATATAGTAAATTAATTTCGTTCTTCTTGTTTTCTCTTCTTCCTTTCAGGTTCAAGTTCCCCCTTCTCCGATTTTTCATCTGTCATTGCATCTATGTAGCATACTTGTTCCTTCTGAAAACATCAATGACTCGCCACCTAGGGTCTCTTGTGGTCTCTAGCAATTAAAACCCAATTTCTTGTTTCGAAGCTTGCTCTTGGATTCTTCCACGTTGTTGGATTGAGGAGTTAATGCCTTTGGTTTCAAATTATCCTTGTCAAAGGGCTGCTTATGCGATTCTGATGATATATTGCTGGGATAGGTCTTGTTTTTAGGTGTGGAGTCTTCCAAATTTAAAGCTCTTCGAATAGCATCTTTTAGAAATGATTGTTCAAAGCTTGTACCAATCCCATAAGTGATTTAGAGAGCCCTTTGATAAATATAGACTCTAGTCTATGTTTGCCCTAAAACAATAATTCCAACTTAAGATGAGAATCACATTATATTTTTAAATATAACTTTATAAAAAATGGTGAAATTTAATTATAATGTTTAGATTTATAACTAATGCAATAATTCAGAAAATAGAATTTATTTTGATTTTTCTGAAATAATTCTCCTTCAAACTGTGATGATAATTTCTTTGTCTACTTTGAAAGTGCTTTCAGATCTTCCTTATCCAGATTAATAGTTGATGACATAATTCTGAAAATCATTCATATCTTGGATTATTCGGAATTTTTGCAAATCTGCTAAATTAGAGGTTTTTGTCCTTAACTCAACAGTGGCAATATCAAGGGTTTTTGTCCTTAACTTGCCAAGATCACGAAAGGGTTTTCGTCCTTCTCAGGCTTAGTCCACCTTGGAGGGTTTTTGTTCTCCTTGACCAAGATTTGGGTGTTCGTTCAAACTCGATAAGAGCAATAAGGGTTTTCAGTCTTATTCTCTCGTGAATTTGGAAGGGATTTCATCCTTCCTATTTGCAGAACACTTCGTCAAATTCAAGACTGATTGCTTGATGGATTGATAGATTGATTCATGGCCTCTAGTTTTTCCCTTTCTCTTTCCAAGGCTCATTGAGCTCTTGGCTCAATCTCATGTACTAATGTTAAGATCTGTAGGATGGCAAGATCAATCCTTGATACCATTTGTAATGTCCCTTTTTGGGATATTTTGGATTTTTCCCTCAAAACAATAATATTTACTTACTCAAAATGATAATAGCTTTGTTAAAGATTAATAATTTATTATAATATTCAGATCAGTAAATCATAGCATAATTCTTAAAATCAATCATAATGTGAATTCTTTCGAAATACTTACAAATCTGCTGAATTAGTGGTTTTCATCCTTAACTTGCCAAGAGCATGAAAGGATTTTCATCCTTCCAACTCTTAGTCCACCTTGGAGGGTTTTCGTCCTTATCCTCTTGTGAACTTGGAAGGGATTTCGTCCTTCCAATTTGCAAGACTTCCTCAAATTTAATAGAATATTAAAATAATGTTAATTTTAGTATTAATGCTCAATAGTGTATATTCTATTTTGGTTAGATCGTCTTCGATCTTCTCAGCAGTTTGTTATTAGAAACTTGCTATTCTTGTAAATATCCTTGTATTATTTATGAGCGTCTTGCTCATTCTGATATTCAATCAATTCTTTGAAATCCATTGCGTGTCTCGCATTGTTTTATGGTATCAGAGCCTGAATAAAGAATTTGTGAATTCTTTTCCGAGATTTTTCGGGCCTCTTAGTTTTGCTGCAGATTTTCAAAAAAATTGTGTTCAAAAGTCTGTTTTGGACTGTGTTTATGCCGTGTAACGGGATTCTTCCTGTTCGAGTCTGTCTAGCGAGGGTTTTCAGCATTTTTCGACGCGGTATAGACCCACCATTTTTTTCTGCAACCTGCAACTTGGTCAAACCCGCGTTTTTTGACTTTCGGCTAGGGTTTTGACCCTCCAGATTCAGTCGAAATTTTTTTTCTGAGTACAGATTCGTGGTGGGTTTTTCAAGATCTCAACTGGGTCGTCAGAATTTTCTGGGTGCCTCAATTTTCGTGCCTCGATTTTTGAGCCAGCGGATCCAAATTCCGACAGCAGATTCTTTCTGGGTTTTTCACAAGGATTTCTGGGTTGTCTTCAGATTTTTCTGGGTCAGCCAGGAATTTTTATTTGGGGAAACGTGCAAATGGCTTCTCTCACCAACCTGATGTTAGAAGGCAGTCAACGCTTTAATGGCCACAATTACAACATTTGGAAACAGCGTATGTTGACCATTTTTGAATATAGGCGTCTTGACCAGCTTGTTTTGGGAAAAGAGCTCAGTCCTGGTACCCCTGGTGCAGATCAAGATAAGTTTGATGAATGCAATCGGGAGGCAGTTATGCTTATCAAACTCTCAGTGACTGATGATCAGTTACCGCAGATTCCTTCCGGCAAGACAACTTCTGACATCTGGAAGCATCTGAAGGAATTACATGAGACATCCGACAAGAGCCGAGCATTCTTTCTGAAGAATCAGCTGTTTTCCATCATGATGGACGAACGCATGTCCTTACAGGAACACCTCACGAGGATTAAGGACATTCGAGATCAGCTCGAAGCTATTGGTCGAACTATGGAGGAAGAAGACATGGTAGTAATCACTCTGAAAAGTCTTCTGAAATCGTATGAACACTTCATTGAGACCTTCAATATTACTTCAACTAATGTTGACTTGAAGTTTTCAGAATTGTGCACCAAACTTCTACAGCAGGATCGCTGGAAACAACAGTTTGGTAGTGGTACTACATCAGCCTCCTCGGAAAATGCCTTCACAGCTCAATCCTTTCAGAAGGATAAAGGCAAATTTCAGTCCTCTCCGTCTTCTCAGCAGAAAGGCTCTTCTCAGACACAGGATGGAGCTAAGAAGAAGAATGTGCAGTGCAATTACTGTCACAAGTACGGCCATATGAAGAAAGATTGTCGTCAGAGGCTTGCTTCTGAACAAAAGAAGTAGGGAGGGTCACACCAGAAGGTGTATGTTGCTGAACATTCCGAGCAGAAGGAGTCTGCCTTTTATGCCTTTATGGCTAAGCGGTCTTCAGATCATGCCAGGTCTTCTGCTTGGTACATCGACTCTGGTGCATCACGTCACTTTTCTCATCGGCGTGATTGGTTTACAGACTTCTCACCTTTCAGTGATTCTGTTGTATTTGGCGGAGGTGAGGAGTATACAGTTGTTGGCAAAGGCACTGTTCAGATACAGTCTGGTGGCAGGACTCTCATTTTTCTGAATGTGTACTATGTTCCTGGTATGGAACTTAATCTGCTCTTTGTCAGCCAGATTATGAGGAATTCTCCTCAACTAGATGTGGTGTTCAGTGCTCACAAGTGCTCCATCATTGATCGGGAGACTCGTCTTACTGTTGCTGTTGGTCTAGAGGATCATGGCCTATATAGGCTTCTTGACACTGGTGATTCTCCTGAAGTGGCTCTGGCAGCTCGTGTTTCTCCTCTCAGCACTTTGTGGCATCAGAGATATGGACATCTCAACATTCAGTATCTCTCTCAGCTATCTCGAGAGGGACTTGTTTCAGGGTTACCTGATATTCAGACTTAGCATCTTGGAGTATGTGGCGCCTGTCAAGCTGGCAAACAGCATCGGACTTCATTCACACATGGAAAGTCTTGGCGCGCATCTAAGGTACTTCAATTACTTCATGCTGATATTTGTGGTCCTATGAATACATCTTCTGTTACTGGTTGCAAATACTTTTTGCTTATTGTAGATGATTTTAGTAGAAAGATGTGGGTGTACTTTCTTAAACATAAATCAGATGTATTTAGTATCTTTCAGAAGTTTAAGTCCTTTGTTGAAAAAGAGTCTGGACATAGTATCATTACTCTTAGGACAGATAACGGGGGGGAATTTTGTTCTTCTGCATTCTCCAACTTCTGTGATACCCATGGCATCAAACGCCAATTGACTACACCCTACACTCCTCAGCAAAACAGTGTTGTCGAGCGTCGCAATCGTATGGTTGTTGAGATGGCTCGCTCTATGTTACAACACAGGAGTGTTCCGAATAAGTATTGGGCTGAAGCAGTGTTTACTGCTGTCTACCT
This sequence comes from Cryptomeria japonica, assembly GCF_030272615.1. NCBI lineage: Eukaryota > Viridiplantae > Streptophyta > Pinopsida > Cupressales > Cupressaceae > Cryptomeria > Cryptomeria japonica. The sequence goes on along the minus strand of NC_081414.1, from coordinate 117,027,935 downwards.
ACTTAACCGTTCTCCTACTCAGGCTGTTAAGGGGAAGACTCCAGAAGAGGTTTGGTCTGGTCGGAAGCCGAAGATCAGCCACCTGAAGGTTTTTGGCTCTGTTGCCTATGTTTGGATTCCAGATGCTAAGCTCTCCAAGTTGGATTCCAAAAGTCGGAAACTCATGATGACAGGATACAGTGATCACCATAAGGCCTACAGATTGATAGATATAGACACTGAACGTCTTATCTTCAGTCGTGATGTTGTATTTGATGAAGACAGAAGATTTTTTCAGTCCCCTTCTTCTGAGCAGAGTTCTAAGGATCAGCCTCACAGTGTTCTTATTCCATTAGGTTCGCCTGATGGGAGGGATGATGCAGAATCTATTTTCGATGATGCACTACCTGAGTTCCCTCCGGAGAACAATCCTCCTCCTGCTCGTGATCCTGAACCTCTTCCAGCTCCTCCAGATGTTCGCACTTCTACTCTCCGGCCTAAATGGTGGGCCAAGACCATTGGTGATCTCAGGGATACTGAGATCATTGAGGGTAGAACCTCCCGTAATAAGAGCAAACAACAGCATACAGTCAATTTTGCTCTCATGGCTAACATACACAGTATTTTTGAGCCTCAGACATACTCAGAGGCTAAAGGTATACCTGAGTGGGAACAGGCTATGGAAGCTGAGTTCCAGAGTCTTTAGAAGAATCACACTTGGGCCCTTTCTGATCTTCCTTTAGGGAAGAAGCCCATTAGCTGCAAATGGGTGTACAAAGTAAAATACAAAGCTGATGGAACCTTAGACAAGTATAAGGCTCGTCTTGTTGCTCGTGGGTTCTCACAGAAAGAAGGCATTGACTACGAGGAGACTTTTGCTCCTACAGCCAAAATGATTACCATATGGCTCGTTCTTGCCTTGGCAGCCCAGTTCAGTTGGAAAGTCCATCAGATGGACGTCAAGAGTGCTGTTTTGAATGGTGACTTACAGGAAGAAGTCTACATGACGCAACCCCCAGGATTATGCTGGAATCACAAGGGGACTTACGTTTGAATGTTTGAGCGTTTAATCTGCTGGAACTTGAGTCCTAATTACTAACCTGGAAGAATAAAGAAATAGCAAAAAGGTGAAGGGCTCAAAAAGTCTACTCTAAGACCTAGAATGCAAGAAGATGGATGAATGACTAGTTGGAGTCCTACTGGGCTAGGTCTCACCATCAAACTGAACAATTCAACACCAACTCAGTGCGATCTTCTAGGGTAGTTCTGAAGATGTTCAAATCGTTACACCATTAGACACTGATCACCATTCAAGTTAATGCATGAACAATAGATGCGTAACGACTCGAGATTAAGCTCATTTTACGCCAGTTGACCACGTAGGGCGCACTTACAATCAGTAAGAAGCTAGTGGTTTGGACTAGGCGGATTCCACGCGAGTGCATTCAATAACTTCTTTCATTCCATCTAAACATTTACCATCTAAAACAAAGATTCAACAAGAAGCCATGCATATTGCAAGAAACAACACATTTCACCTTAACTTCAATGAAAATGGAGTTTATTTACCATTTAGGCAACAATTTCTTGCCTTCTCTTCCTAATCTACTCTAACTTCTATTCTATTCACTATTAATCATTAGCTATTCTAACCTCTATGAACTAACTATTCACTAGTAATCATTACAAATGAAGAGCCCGAGCCTTATATAGAGAGCTCTTTACAATTCAATGGCTCAGATTGATTTAGAATGAATAGCTAGGATTTCAGGATGAAAACCTTAATTAGGGTTTGTTACAACAAACTTCCCTTAGCCAATGAGAAAATTACATTCAATGCATGAGAACCAATAGGAAACGGGGGTGGGTGCCTCAAAGTTTGTGCCATCACTGGTGGGTCAGGTACATTGAATCTAGACATGCTGATGTGGACCTATCTGACTGGAGGAACAGTGACTGGGATGCCACTTTATCTGGTACTTGCTTGTATCTCTTTTGATACTCAATTTGGTGATGCTGATAAGCTAACTTTGATTAACTCTTCTGAAACTATTTGCTTCTTCAATGTACCCTTGCACCGACCTCGGTTGGTCCTCCTTTGTCCTTGATGTATTTGATGGATGACGTACCTCTCCTTGACTCTTTTTCTCTTGATGAGGCCTCTTAACGGTCAAGTCACTCCCTCTCTAGTAGCTCATTTCGCCTTGAAGTGTTTATAAGATCTTCTGATATCTTGTGATTTCTCCATGTGGTAGAATGAAGATCTTGAGGATAGTCAGCTCCATTGCTTGCAATTTCTTGAACACTTGAAGTCCTCCAACTTGGAAGCACTTTGAGTCCTCTCTCACGCATTTGAAGTGTCCTTGATGATGATGAAACTTGAAGAGGTCGCCCTTGTCCTGGCCTGATCTTCCTCCAACTTGGTTTTGTTGATCTTCAAAACAAACAAAAATGGTGTCAAGCACTTATGATATATTCATCTTAACATGATATTTCTCACTTTAAACCATGAACAAGAAGGCATTAAGATCAATTTCTCTCTAGACCCTCTGGAAGGACATGCCCTATAATGAAATTCGCTCTGGATCCTTTCCAAGGACAGGCCCTATAATGAAACTCGCTCCGGATCCTTTCCAAGGACAGGAGCGAAAATTGACAAAGTTGCTCAATTCTTCATTTTTCCATCATTTCTTTGCCTTGAACTTAACCTTTCAAACCTCCTTCCATCATGATTATGCAACTAGCCTCCATCCTAGCTCGAAACAAGGTGAAATAGGGAGTCCTAAGGATTTCGCTCTGGACCCTTTGGAAGGGTCAGGAGCGAAATTTGTGATTTAGTCTCAATTCTATCATTTCCTTTGCTCCAAATTACTTTCAAGGCAAGTATATATCAACCCTCTCTCAACCACATTATAGGAACAAAGATCTTGGTCTTCAAACAAGGAATAAATAGAGGTTTAGGAAATTTCGCTATGGACCATTTGGAAGGGTCAGGAGCGAAATTTGCACTTTTAGGCTCAATTCTCATTCAATTTGCCTAGCACGTGTCCATTCCCCCTTATCTTATCATAGTCAAGCCAACTTGCTCTCAAAGTGGTGTCTACTCAATGCTTTTGGTGAGGAAATAAGTCTTTCTAAGAATTTTGCTCTAGACCCTTTGGAAGAGTCAGGAGCGAAATTGATGTTTTAGGCTCAAATTTTCCATTATTGACTTCATTTTCAACTTTTCCTCATCAAAAACAAGTGTTTTGCCTTCAAAAATGCTTGGGAATGAGTTAGTTTAAAGGTTTGAGCAAGGTATAATGCTTTATGAAGAAATTCGCTCTAGACCCTTTGGAAGGGTCAGGAGTTTAGACAAATTTCGTTCTGGACCCTTTGGAAGGGTCAGCAGCAAAATTTGGAAAATAAGGCTTGTCCTCGATAAAGTTTTCTCTTAGCTTGCTTGATTAGCTTCAAACCATCTTAGGAAAATACCTTGAGGGCAATTTGCTTTAAAATTGTAAGGAAAATACATGTTTTTGAGAAATTCGCTCTGGACCCTTTTATTAGAATATTAAAATATTGTTAATTTTAGTATTAATGCTCAATAGTGTATATTCTTTTTTAGTAAGATCTTCTACGATCTTATCTGCAGTTTCTTATTAGAAACTTGCTATTCTTGTAAATACTCTTGTATTATTTATGAGCGTCTTGCTCATTCTGTTATTCAATCAATTCTTTGAAATCCATATGCTTTTGCATCTGTATTATGGTATCAGAGCTTTAGGAGAATTTTTTGTTGGAAATTTTTTAATTCTAATTTCCAATTAGTGGAAAATTTCAAAAATTATTCTAGTTAATCTTAAAAACTCATCTAGGGTTTTTAAAATTTTTCCTAGCTCCTGTGAATTTTAAGGAGGGTTGTCTTCTGTTCAGCGGCGATCGTGGCTCTGTGCGCGACCTGCAAGACTAGTCGCACCACCGTTTGTGGCTCTGTGCGTGCAACCTCGGCGCGACGCGACCTGCACCCTCGGCGCGACGCGACTTGCACACTCGGCGCAACGCGACCTGCAACCTCGTCCTGACCTGCAGCCTGTTTTCTGCGCGTGACCTGCAGACTGTTACTGTGGTTTTTTTCAAACCCGTGTGGACGGTTTTTTTTTTTTGGTGGCATGGCTCCCGTACCAAGTTTCTTTTGACTGCAAATTTTTTCTGGGCATTTCATGGCGCCCACGACCCTCTAATTTTTTTCGATTATGGTGTTTACCTTCAGTTTCCATCGAAAATAAATTATTCTTGCAAATTCTTGGTGGGTTTTTCGAACCCTAATTTGGGTAGTTGTTTGATTTTTCTGGGTGCCTTGATTTTCGTGCCTCGATTTTCAAGCCAGCGGATCTAGATTTCGACAACAGATTCCTTCTGGGTTTTTCGCACGAATTTTTGGGTTGTCTTTGGTTTTTTCTGGGTCAGCCGGAAATTTTTTCTTGAAATCCGTGCCTGTTGCAGTTGTACCTATCTCTTCCTGTCATTTTTCGTGTCTTGGGAAACGTGCAAATGGCTTCTCTAACCAACCTGATGTTAGAAGGCAGTCAACGCTTTAATTGCAACAATTACAACATCTGGAAACAGCGTATGTTGACCATTTTTGAATATAGGCGTCTTGACCAGCTTGTTTTGGGAAAAGAGCTCAGTCCTGGTACACCTAGTGCAGATCAAGATAAGTTTGATGAACACAATCGAGAGGTAGTTATGCTTCTCAAACTTTCCGTGACTGATGATCAGTTACCGCAGATTCCTTCCGGCAAGACAGCTTCCGACATCTGGAAGCATCTGAAGGAATTGCATGAGACATCCGACAAGAGCCGAGCATTCTTTCTGAAGAATCAGCTGTTTTCCATCATGATGGACGAACGCATGTCCTTACAGGAACACCTCACGAGGATTAAGGACATTCGAGATCAGCTCGAAGCTATTGGTCGAACTATGGAGGAAGAAGACATGGTAGTAATCACTCTGAAAAGTCTTCCGAAATCGTATGAACACTTCATTGAGACCTTCAATATTACTTCAACTAATGTTGACTTGAAGTTTTCAGAATTGTGCACCAAACTTCTACAGCAGGATCGCTAGAAACAACAGTTTGGTAGTGGTACTACGTTAGCCTCCTCGGAAAATGCCTTTACAGCCAAATCCTTTCACAAGGATATAGGCAAATTTCAGTCCTCTCAGCCTTTTCAGTAGAAAGGCTCTTCTCAGACACAGGATGGTGCTAAGAAGAAGAATGTGCAGTGCAATTACTGTCACAAGTACGGCCATATGAAGAAAGATTGCCATCAGAGGCTCGCTTCTGAACAAAAGAAGCAGGGAGGGTCACACTAGAAGGCGCATGTTGTTGAACATTCCGAGCAGAAGGAGTCTGCCTTTTATGCCTTTATGGCTAAGAGGTCTTCAGATCATGCCAGGTCTTCTGCTTGGTACATCGACTCTGGTGCGTCACGTCATTTTCCTCATCGGCGTGACTGGTTTACAGACTTCTCATCTTTCAGTGATTCTGTTGTATTTGGCGGAGGTGAGGAGTATACAGTTGTTGGCAGAGGCACTGTTCAGATACAGTCTGGTGGCAGGAATCTCATCTTCCTGAATGTGTACTATGTTCCTGGTATGGAACTTAATCTGCTCTCTGTCAGTCAGATTATGAGGAATTCTCCTCAGCTAGATGTGGCATTCAATGCTCACAAGTGTTCCATCATTGATCGGGAGACTCGTCTTACTGTTGTTGTTGGTCTAGAGGATCATGGCCTATATAGCCTTCTTGACACTGGTGATTCTCCTGAAGTGGCTCTGGCAGCTCGTGTTTCTCCTCTCAGCACTTTGTGGCATCAGAGATATGGACATCTCAACATTCAGTATCTCTCTCAGCTATCTCAGGAGGGACTTGTTTCAAGATTACCTGATATTCAGACTCAACATCTTGGAGTATGTGGCGCCTGTCAAGCTGGCAAACAGCATCGGACTTCATTCACACATGGAAAGTCTTGGCGCGCATCTAAGGTACTTCAATTACTTCATGCTGATATTTGTGGTCCTATGAATACATCTTCTGTTACTGGTTGCAAATACTTTTTGCTTATTGTAGATGATTTTAGTAGAAAGATGTGGGTGTACTTTCTTAAACACAAATAAGATGTATTTAGTATCTTTTAGAAGTTTAAGTCCTTTGTTGAAAAAGAGTTTGGATGTAGCATCATTACTCTTAGGACAGATAACAGGGGGAAATTTTGTTCTTCTGCATTCTCCAACTTTTGTGATACCCATGGCATCAAACGCCAATTGACTACACCCTACACTCCTCAGCAAAACAGTGTTGTCGAGCGTCGCAACCAAACGGTTGTTGAGATGGCTCGCTCTATGTTACAACATAGGAGTGTTCCGAATAAGTATTGGGCTGAAGCAGTGTTTACTGCTGTCTGGTTGGAAGCCTAAGATCAGCCACCTGAAGGTTTTTGGCTCTGTTGCCTATGTTTGGATTCTAGATGGTAAACGCTCCAAGTTGGATTCCGAAAGTCAGAAACTCATGATGACAGGATACAATGATCACCATAAGGCCTGCACACTGATAGATATAGACACTGAACATCTTACGTTCAGTTGTGATGTTGTATTTGATGAAGACAGAGGATTCTTTCAGTCCCCTTCTTCTGAGCAGTGTTCTGAGGATCAGCCTCACAGTGTTCTTATTCCCTTAGGTTTGCCTGATGGGAGGGATGATGCGGAATCTATTTTCGATGATGCACTACCTGAGTTTCCTTCGAGAATAATCCTCCTCCTGTTGCTCTTGTTCCTGATCTTGAGCCTCTTCCAGCTCCTCCAGATGTTAGCACTTCTACTCCCCGGCCTAAACGGTGGGCCAAGACCATTGGTGATCTCAGGGATACTGAGCTCATTGAGGGTAGAACCTCCCGTAATAAGAGCAAACAACAACGTACAGTCAATTTTGCTCTCATGGCTAACATACACATTGTTTTTGAGCCTCAGACATATTCAGAGGCTAAAGGTATACCTGAGTGGGAACAGGCTATGGAAGCTGAGTTCCAGAGTCTTCAGAAGAATCACGCTTGGGCCCTTTCTGATCTTCCTTCAGGGAAGAAGCCCATTAGCTGCAAATGGGTGTACAAAGTAAAATACAAAGCTGATGGAACCCCAGACAAGTATAAGGCTCGTCTTGTTGCTCGTGGGTTCTCACAGAAAGAAGGCATTGACTACGAGGAGACTTTTGCTCCTACAGCCAAAATGAGTAACATATGGCTCGTTCTTGCCTTGGCAGCCCAATTCAGTTGGAAAGTCCATCAGATGGACGTCAAGAGTGCTTTTTTGAATGGTGACTTACAGGAAGAAGTCTACATGATGCAACCCCCAGGATTCAAGGTTGCTGGTCAAGAACAGAAGGTCTGTAGACTAGTCAAAGCACTCTATGGTCTGAAACAAGCTCCTCAGGCTTGGTACATGAAAATTGATAAGTACCTGACAGACCATGGTTTTCAGCGGAGTCCATCTAATGCAAACCTGTATATCAAGCATACTAGTAATGATGTTCTGTTTGTGGTTGTCTATGTGGATGACTTAATCATTACTGGCAGTTCAACACATTTGATCACTAGGATCAAACAGGATTTGTGCCGCACCTTTGATATGACAGATTTGGGGCTTCTACATTACTGCTTAGGAGTTGAAGTTTGGCAGACTGAGAACATTATCTTTCTCTCTCAGTCCAAGTATGCCAGAAGTCTTGTGGACAGGTTCAGAATGCAGGATTGCAAACCTGCCTCTACTCCTATGGAACCCGGGCTCAAACTTTCAGCTCAGTCATCTTCACCAGTTGTGGATGAATCTTTGTTCAGGCAACTAGTGGGCAGTCTCATCTATTTTACTGCCACTAGACCTGACATCAGTTTTGCAGTGAGCTACATTTCACGCTTCATGACAGCTCCCAAGGCTGATCATTGGATAGCAGCGAAGCGTGTGCTGCGTTATGTGAGTGGCACTCTTGATTATGGACTTCTGTACACTCGGAGTTTTGATCCTACACTCAATGGCTACACAGATTCTGACTGGGCAGGTTCGGTTGATGACCGTAAATCTACAACAGGGTATGTGTTTAGTTTGGGATCTGGTGCTGTCACATGGACTAGTAAGAAACAGCAGGCAGTGGCTCTCTCCTCGACAGAAGCAGAGTATCGGGGAGCAGTTAAGGCATCTTGTGAGGCGGTTTGGCTTCGACAAATGCTTGCGGATATGCATGTCTCCCGGGCAGGTCCAACTCCCTTGTTCTGTGATAATCAGGGAGTGCTCAAACTCGCCTAGAATCCAGTCTTCCATGAAAGAACCAAGCATGTGGAAACTCATTGTCACTATATTCGACAGCTGGTTGAAGACGGATCCATCCAGTTGCTGTATGTTACTACCTCGGAGCAGCCAACAGACATTTTCACCAAGCCCCTTGGTCCTGATAAATTTGTAAAATTCAGGGGGTCTATAGGTGTAGTTAATAGATTGAGCATTAAGGGAGGGTATTAGAATATTAAAATATTGTTAATTTTAGTATTAATGCTCAATAGTGTATATTCTTTTTTAGTAAGATCTTCTACGATCTTATCAGCAGTTTCTTATTAGAAACTTGCTATTCTTGTAAATACTCTTGTATTATTTATGAGTGTCTTGCTCATTCTCTTATTCAATCAATTCTTTGAAATCCATATGCTTTTGCATCTGTATTACCTTTGGAAGGGTCAGGAGTGAATTTGTTTCTCTATACCCAATTCTTCCTTCTTTTCACTTATCTTGCTTTAGACTTTTCTTTTTGAATCCTTTCCTTTCCATGTACATCCACCATTTGATGTCCCTAGTGAAGAAATAAGTCTTTTGGAGGATTTCGCTCTGGACCCTTTGGAAGGGTCAGGAGCGAAATTTGCAATTATGCTCAAATCCTTCACTTTCCATCACTTCACTTTGTTTCACACATCAATACTTTCTCAATCACACCATAGGGATAAGGTTTATGAGGCAAATTAGGACCAAGAAGGGAGATATAAGGAAATTTGCTCTGGACCCTTTGGAAGGGTTAGGAGCAAATTTGAGGAATTAGTCTTAGACACCATCCAAACACTCAGACTTCACCCTCTATCACATTGTTCTCACCTTAGGACACGCCAACAAATCACCTTAAGGAAGTGCCTAGTCAAAACGATGAATGAAAAGTGCATCTTAACAATTTCGCTTAGGTACCTTTGGAAGGACAAGACCTATCTAGGAATTTCGATCTGGACCCTTTGGAAGGGTCAGTAGTGAAATTTCTCTTTTTGCACAAATTCCTCACATTTTTATCATCCAATCTTGTTTGAATATGCTCATGAGGCATAAATAGGTCATTCCTCATTCAGTCAAGGCGTAGGAGCAAGGATTTGAGATCTTAACTAGGGGCAATAGAGGAGTCTAAGGAAATTTGCTTTGGACCCTTTGGAAAGGTCAAGAACGAATTTTGCAAAAATGCTCAAATTCTTGACCTTTCTCCAAATTTTCAAGTCTAGGTTTGGTCGTTAGGCATTTCTAAGGGCAAAATAGGTCAATTTTATACCAATCAATGCCTAGAGGACAAGAACTCATCATCCATTGACTTGACCAACTCAAACCTTCAAAGGGAAAATCCTTGATGATACTCACTCAGAAACCTTCAGTCACTTCCTTAACTCAAAGACATAGGTCTCAAAAGGCAAGACTCCTAGCAAGATATAAGGACTTCCTCAAACTCAATCAAGACTTAATCTAGAAACAAGAGCAAGGCCTGACCTAGAGAAGGCTTTCAAAGAGACCCTGACCTGGACCACCTACTGACCCACCTCAACTCAACCAGACCCTGCTATCCTAATGATCTCTCTGGCAACTCTCCAATGCAAAGGCTAATAGCCAAGACCAAACAACTAAGCAAAGAAAACTAACCCTAGAAAGCAAAAATTAGGGGTCCCCATTTGCAATGGGGCGATGTGTGAATACGTCACAACAGTATTGAAGGAGAATATATATTAGTTTATTCGCAGATCATTTATATTATTGTGTGATTGCAGATTGGTATGCTCTCTCTTATGAACTAAATGCTTATGACAGTAATGTTGTATTTGAATTCTATTAGGAATAATGGGCAGATATATGGCCTTTAATATAAGCTGTTTCATTTAAGCTTTATATATACATATAACAGAAATAATGTCAATCATATTATATTTGTTAATAATAGTGAAATCAAATTTACATGACAGTTATGCTTAATTTCATAATACATGAGAGATTAGTATATTCATAGCCTAATCCTTAATCATTCTCTATTGCCCCTCATGAGGATAGGTTAGTTTTGTTAGGGAAAGGGTGGTTGTAATACCTCCCAAAATAGGTGAGCCCCAAGAGGTGGTATGGACGGGTGTTCGTGAAACCCTTAGGGAGTCCAAGAGGTGGTATGGACAGGTGTTCCTAAAACCCTTGGGCCTATTTGTGGAGAATGATTTTCGTAGCGCCCTAACAAGTAATTATCCATCCTCCGTTAGGGTTGATGATTAGGAAAGAAGTAAGGATTGGGGCTTCAGTATAGTAACTATTAATTGTATTATGAATGCTAATTGTTCTCTAATTTAGTGTTCCGATTTAAGGCATAATGGTGCATGCTAATTATATAGGAAGCCTCCTAGTAGGGTACATTACAATTGGTATCAAAGCATGATCCTGCCATCTTGGAGGGTAAAGATGAATCAATGAAACAGTCTAGCCAATGAGAAGAGAGCTAAGAATTCTTATATTCATGTGTATGCTTCGTGTTTCCATATATCCATGTGTATGCTCTGTGTTTGGTTCATACCTAATGTGTTTCTAGCATGTCTACTCCATGTATGCCTCTGAATTGTACACTAAAAACAAAAAAATGTATCTAGACTAGGTCTGGACATTATACTATAATGTTTATAAACAAGTTTAACCAAGTATGAGCTATGCAAGACTACTAATGCAAGTACTAGATTGATTTAATGAATGGAATGATGTTACAATAATAAAACAAATTGGAAATAGTTATTGTGGGTAAACAGCAGTAAAGAATGCAAGAAGATGCTAGAATAATGAAAATTCTATGTAAGAAATTTTGTCTCAATAGGTGATATTCTAGCCAAGAGACTTAATGAAGGTTGATTAGAAAGTAATTTTGAACCAACGAGTTTGTTAATGAGTTAGTTTGTAGACAAGATAAGGATGGTTTGATAACAAGAGTTTAAGAGGATGTATCTCTCCCAAAAAGGAGGCCTCTCTTCTGGAGTATAGGGAGAATTAAAAGGATATTCAGAGAGTTAAAAGGGCATTCAATACTTGTAAACAAGTGTGCTGAAAATAGCATATTATTAGTATGAGGTTATTAATAAGTATTATTGGGTAAATGTTGTTAGAGTGGTAATTGTTAAAAAGGTTACTTGTTTGTCCCAATGTAGTGTTCAGCCTTCCTTAGCATGAATCATATCTGAAGAATTTGATAAGTTCTAATAAAATAAAATATAATTACACAAGGGTAGCAATTAACTATGAAAGGATGTAACTCATGCAAAGGGCCTAATTATAAAAATTGTGAGTCCCTCACATTGGAAAATATAAAAAGGAAGACCATTTCATTTGAAAAAGATCATCATTTATCAATTCATTCAAAGTATCTAGTTCATTAAATAGAACGTTGTGTAAATTATCAACTGCAGCAATAAGACACTCAGACAATTCATTCTATGTAGACCAATAAAATCAGTTCTTCGCAGCTATAAATGACATTAGAAAGATATTGATTTTTAGATTGATGTTGTATGTCTTTGTTACTTCTCTCTGAGGATGAGAGAAAAATTGTCTTAAATCATAGGCCTTGCCCATTAACAAATTGGAGTTTGTTGTTAAGAACACTAGACGATAAATGATGCTCATACTTTAGATAATGTGATCAACATTATGATCCTAATGAAATATAATAGTAGTTGGATTGAGGCAAGTATACTAACCATGATTGATTGAGATCATTATAATCCAAGAGCATATTAGTACAAGACTACAAGTTGCTTGAGGACAGGCAATCTCAGGGAGGGTGGACTGTCATGACCCCAATTTGACATTGGAACTTTGTTGTGACGTATTCACACATCGCCCCATTGTAAATGGGGACCCCTACTTTTTTGCTTTCTAGGGTTTGTTTCTAGGTCATTTAGGGTTTTGTCTATTAGCCTTTGCATGTTGAGTCTTGCCAAAGGGGATCACTAAGATAACAGGCACTGTTTTAACTAAAGGTGAGTCAGTGGATGCTCCGAGTTAGGGTCATCTTTGAAGTCTTCCTTAGGACAAAGTTTTGCTCTTGTTGCTAATTGTGTCTTGTTTGAGTTTGAGGAGGTCAATGAAGCTTGGTGAGTGAAAATCCTCTTTGAAGGTCTGAGTTAGGTCAAGTTGGTGAGTGATGAAGTCGGGAATGTCATCCTGATCTTCAAATGTCCTGAAATTTGGCTAAGTCTGGAATGTCATCCTGATCCTGAAATTTGACTAAGTTTGGAAAATTGAAGAATCCTCCAAAAACTAGATTTTGCATTATAACTCCTGGAGGTCCGAAACCACTCTCAAACATCCTGACAGTATATATAGAATATAACTTAAAGTATAAGAAAGACATTTCCTTATATCTTTCTTCTTTCTTATACTTAAATGTTATATTCCATATATGAATCCTGACGGAGAGACCAAAATGTCAAATTTCGTTCTTGACCCTTCCAAAGGGTCAAAAGTGAATTTCAATTTCGCTCTTGACCCTTCCAAAGGGTTCAGAGCGAAATTCTCCATAAGACATTCTAGTTTGACCCAAACTTAGAACTAACTCATTCCCAGGCATTATTGAGGGCAAAACACTTGTTTGGATGAAGAAATGTGAGAAATGAAGTCAAGATTTGAGCCTAAATGTGAATTTCGCTCCTGACCCTTCCAAAGGGTCCAGAGTGAAATTCTCCCTAGACACTATTTTCTCCCTTGTTTGGGCTAACATCCTTGTTCCTTGGACATGGTGGGGGTAGATTGATATGTTCTTACCTCAAGAAGTGATTGAAAGCATTGAGGAATGAAGATTTTGACCTAAGACATGAATTTCGCTCCTGACCCTTCTAAAGGGTCTAGAGTGAAATTCATATTTCCTCTACTTTGCTCGTTAGCTTGACCAAGTTTGGAGCTTCTAAGGAATGATTTGGGGGACTTGGATGCATATTTTCCTTGGAGAGAAGATTTGAAGCAATAAAATGATGGAAATTAACCTGGAAGGAGAATTTCGCTCCTGACCCTTCCAAAGGGTCCAGAGTGAAATCCTCCATTTGACCTTCTTTTAGCCTTAAGCCCTAGGTTGGCCTTGTTTGGAGCTAGTTTGATGGTGGATTGCCTTGATTAGTGTGGAGGGAAATTGAATTGATCACATTTGAGGAAGAATTGGATGAATGAAGTGGAAAATTAACCAAGAATGAGGATTTCGCTCCTGACCCTTCCAAAGGGTCCAGAGCGAAAATCCCCATAGCTCTCATTTCCTTTCTAGTTTTGGCCAAGTGTTGGTTTCTAAGGCATGTTGGAAGGTGGATTGATATGTTCTTGCCTGGAGAAGTGGTTGAAAGCATTAAAGATGAAGATTTTGCCTAAAGGATGAAATTCGCTCCTGACCCTTCCAAAGGGTCCAGAGCGAAATTCATTATAAACCTCATTTGCTCCCTTGCTTAGGCGACAAACCTTGTTCCTTGGGTGGAGAGTGATGTATTTTTGCCTTCTAGAGAAGATTGGAGTTGAAGAGATGAAGAGTCAAGCCTAGAGTAGGAATTTTGCTCTTGACCCCAAAGGGTCCAAAGCGAAATTCCACAAAACCACTCTTTTCTCCTAGTTTTGTGCCAAGTCAAGTGTGGGTCAGGGTGAGATAGGATTGGATATGTCCTTAGGAATGACTTTGAGTTGCTAGTGATCAATAAATTTGAAGGAATTGAGCAAAAACTAGGATTTCGCTCCTGACCCTTCCAAAGGGTCCAGAGCGAAATTCCTAAGATCACCTATTTCCCTTGCAAATCAAGTCAAACTTTTGGTTTTTATGGCTTAGGGAAGAATGAAGCAATGTTTCCTTGACCTTTGAAGTGAGTTGAAGTAAGAGGCATGATAGAATTTGCCCTAAAAACAAGAATTTTGCTCTTGACCCTTCCAAAGGGTCTAGAGCGAAATTCCAAGAGGACACCCATTTCTTCCTTGTTTGGACCAAGATATTAGTCCCTTGGGTGTATTTGGAAGTAAATCAACATGTTTTTGCCTTAGGAAGTGAATGAGGGCGAAGGGAATGAAGAATCAAGCCTAAATCTTGAATTTTGCTCCTGACCCTTCCAAAGGGTCTAGAGTGAAATTCTTGCAAACACCTATTTTTCCCTTGGAGAAGGTCAAATCCTTGGTTTTTATGGCGTGGATGGAAGTGAGATGATGTGTCCTTGCCTTTTGAGGTGGATTGGGGTTGAAAGAATTAAGGAATAAGCTCAAAACAAGAATTTTGGTCCTGACCCTTCTGAAGGGTCCAGAGCGAAAATCCTGAAACCTATCCTATCTTCCAAAATTTGCGCCAAGCCAAGCCTAGACCAAGGTGAGAGAAGTTGGGAGATGCCCCTAGGATTGCCCTTGAATGAATTTTGGCCTCCAGAAATGTAGATTTTGAGCTAAAACAAGGATTTCGCTCCTGACCCTTCCAAAGGGTCCAGATCGAAATCCTAGATAGGTCCTGTCCCTAGCCATGATTTTTAGCGAAATTCTCCTTTCTAGCCATTTTGAGGTCAAACAAAGTGTTGCAAGCATGAGAGAAGGATCCAAAGGGAGAGTCAAGGGGGAACAAAGTGAGAAGAATGGAGCTAAGCAAGAGAAAACAAACAAGGAATGAATTTCGCTCCTGACCCTTCCAAAGGGTCCAGAGCGAAATTCTTCAAACCACCTATTTTTTCCTTGAGTGAAGCCAAAAATTTGATCCCTATGGCATGGTTGAAGGTGGAGTGAGGTATTCTTGTCTTTTGAAGTAAATTGGAATGAAGAAAATGAAGGATCAAGTCAAAATCAAGAATTTCACTCCTAACCCTTCCAAAGGGTCCAGAGCGAAATTCTCAATTTCACCTAATTTGCTCATGATGAAGGTCAAGTTGTGGATTCCTAGGCTTTGGTGAAGAGAAGGATAGCGTATGCTTGCCTTGGAAGGCATTTTGGAGTAGAGACATGATGGTATTTGTCCTAAAATGCAAATTTCGCTCCTGACCCTTCCAAAGGGTCCAGAGCGAAATCCTTAAAAACTCCATTTTGCTCCAATTTTGCATCAAGCTTGGTGCTGGTTGAGATTGAGGGCATCCTTGGACATGTATCTGAGCAAGTATGGTCACAAAGTGAGAAGAATTTGAGCCAAGAATGCAAATCTCGCTCTTGACCCTTCCAAAGGTCCAGAGCGAAATTCCTAAGTGGTCTACTATTTTGCCTAGGTCCTTGAGCAAAACCTTGTCCTTGGCAATTTTGGTGGTGAATGACTTGATCTTGGTGAGGTAATGTAGAAAATGAGGTCTGATTGAGCAACTTTGTCAAAATTCGCTCTTGACCCTTTGTTGTGTGTTGCACATGCTCCTTGTCGCCAACAGGGTCCCCCTTCCTGTTTTAAGCTTTCCGTCGTTGCCTGCTGAGTTTCGCGCAGAGTTTCTGGCGTCTCTTCGAGCGAGTCCACGACTGATCCGTAAAGTGATTGATGTTGAAGTAATGAGCCGATGAATCCTCCCGGCTAGTCTAGCTCTCGGTCGTGAACGCCAAGAGTTTTGTTCGAAGTTTTGAAATCGCCTTAGGAAGGCGTAAGGTAGTGGGAATTGGCGGAGCCCACCAAGCAAGGACAGTGCGCCTAAAGGTTGCACGAAGACCAAAGCTGCCTTTTTTCGCACAATAGCTGTGAAGCAGACTGCATAAGGATTATCGCCGCGATGTTTATAAGATTTGAAGAAAGATGATTTTCGCCTGCTAATGAACGATCGAATTACCTGGCCAAGTGCCTTAGAATTCTGAAGTCTCCTAAAACCAAATTTATGAAATCCGGCAAAAGGCTGGTCTGAGGTCTGAACGTTTCGCGCAAGTTTTCAAAATTGCCTAAGAGCAGATTTCAGACCCAGAGGCCCGAAGGGGTCAGAATTTCACTAAGTTAATCTTGCCAAAATCGCCCAGGGGATCGAATTTTGGACCTTGGGACGAAAATTTCAAAATCTGATGCTTTCCATTTGGTCCGAAAATAATGTGAAAGCCTTTAAGTATTGTACAAGATGGTTCCAGGTCCGATAATCGCTAAAAATGTCCAAATTTGGACCCTGGGCTGAAGGATGGAGGGCACAAAATGCAAAGTTTTCCTCAGGCCCCAAGAACACCTTAGAACCCCCTTATTTTCACACCCAGCTCCGAAATTTAAAAAAAATGGCTAAACGTAAAGAGCGCACGTGTATGGGCGTTCAGGTCCAAAGTTCGCCAGGTGTGTTTCCAACTTCGAAGGCACTTGGGCGTTACATTTTCGGACCCCAGGGCGAACGTGGGTGCGAAATGTTGCAAGGGATCATCTTCTAAGTCCGAAAACCTTTAACTCGTTACTTTTTCGGACCTTGGAGCGAATTTTAAAAGAAAGGTATAAAGCGCGAAATATTTAAAAGGGGCCTCGAGGTCCGAAATCACTAAAGCGCCTCATCTTCGGACCCTAGAGCGATTTCGAAAGGGATATACAGTGCGAAATTTTGCAAACCTCTTCCAACTCCAAAAATCACTTAAAACGCGAAATTCGGACCTGGGAGTAAAAATTAGATAGTGGAAAGGGCAAAGTCGCGAAAGCACGTTTAGGTCCGAAAATCGTTCGAAATCACTTAAGTTTTCTTTTTCGGACCCTTGGGATTAAAGTGGAGAGTGTGCGAAATATTTTAAAAGGGACGCACATGGTCCGAAATTCGCCGAAGTGCCCCAGCTCCGAAAAACGTTAAACACCTATTTTCGGACCCTTGGGATTAAAAGGTATAAAACGTGAAATATTTAAAAGGGATGCATTTGGTCCGAAAATCGCAAACTGCCCCAGCTCCAAAAATCGTTTAAAACCTCGAAGTCCTTCTTTTCGGACTTGGAAAGCGAAAATTAGAAAAATACAAGTGTTATAACTTACTAACGAAAAGGGACGCATTTGCTCCGAAGATCGCATAGGGCGTCCATGTCCGAGAATTCAGCTGCAAGCAAAGAGCTTCACACCTCTTTCACTCCTCCGGTGACAGGGCAGCTGCGAATTTGTGGTCGGTTGGTTGAGAAAGTAGGAGAACAAAATGCTGACTTGACCCTATCATCAACCCAGACAGTGCCTCAAGAGTGGCTGATTGCCAGAGCTTAGCGCAGGGCCGCCACCAAAACACCCATCGATCTAGAGGATATCTTCTGACGTATGGATCAAGCAAAAGCCAAAGGGAAGAAGAAACCAAGGGCATATTCTAGAGTGACCAAGGATGAGCAAAGGAACCGCACTGTTCATATTGCCACCCCGCCCGTAGACAAGCCAGCAAATCAGATAACACTGGCAGATTATAGCATCACAACTGTCCCCATCGGATGAGCTACCAAAGAGCAGGAAAAAGAAGAATTTAAGGATTCAGTGCAGAACATACTCAGACAGCTCGAAGAGATCACAGCGGAAAAGGATATGTATCGGGCCCGTGCTGAGCAAGCCGAGGGATACATCAATCAGCTCCTAAGGCCATTGCAGAATCCCTCCGAATCCCATATTCCCCTGACAGCGTTGGCACAAAGGACCACGATTGAATTTGAAGGAATTCGGGATACCGCAAAGGCTGTCAAGGAGTGGATGCAAGACATCAAGAAAAGGGGAGAACAGATCCTTAAGGAGGTGAAAGAAATGGCCCTTCATCAAGAGTTCACTCTAGTCAAGTTGTTAGAGGTAAAGAAGGAATCCCTTCATATGCATGAAGTGGCAGCCTCTACCCTTCCCCTCATGAGAGCTCTTTTCTGGACACATGCACAAATTCCCACATTGTCTACCATCCTAGATCCTCATAGCATCAGTGTTCTCAAGGAGTGGTACTGGACCATCACCATGAAGAACGACACCAAAGAAATTATTGACAAAGAAAGTGACGCATGTGAGGTAATTCTTGGAAACATGCAAGAACTAGGTAAGACCATCCTCCGATCAATGGTTTCAGGATGGATAAATGACCTATCCGACAGTGCAATCCAGCTGGACTGGGAAGAAAGGTTGGGGACGGATAAGATTTCCTATTCCACTAAGGACTTGAGTTTTGCTGGTCAGTTCCATTTAGATATATTATGCTTTGAGCATAATCGCTCCAGCTGGAAGGACGGTTTAAAGCACGTGGACCAGTATCTCGAGGGCATGCAGTACAAAATTCGCCACCCTCCCATGCCTCCATTCAGTTTGCTCTTCCAGTTGTGTATCAAATTCCAGGAATACATTCGTGAGGAACGAGCAGCAGGTCGTGATTTATGGCGGGAATACCTGCATGGTGAGGATCAGTTTCTAGAGAAAGAGTGTGAGACCAAAATAGAGAAAGTAATTTCTCAAAAGTGCTTTTTTCCCTCCAAATCTTAAAAGTGCACTTTTGCCCAAAAAGGTGACAGTTGACTTTTGGTCAACAAATGTAAAACTTTTTTGATGTACCTTTTTGGATTGTTCCAAATTGTTGTAATTATCCCTTTTTGGGTAGTTATTGCCCATTTTGGGTTAGTTGTTGATATTTGCCTCCCATTTATGGGTATGGGCAGCCATGCTGTATGGATGAATCTGGCCCCCTTGTTTAGATTAAATCTAGGCCATTCGTCCTTTTTGAAGCCTATTTAAGGGACTGGTTTTCCCTCTTTTTTGTAAGAAGTTCTTGGATTGTTGCGAAAGCTCTGGAGAAATTTACAGGAATTAATGCAATGAATTAAGACTGTTTTCAAGTTTCCTTGTGAGTGCATGGTCTCCTTCTTCACTTAATTTAGAAAGCTTTCAGTTATGTCTATTTACTTTACATAGCATTTTTCAAATCAAGCATCTGATAGAATCCTTATAGTCCATACCATTAGAGAACAGCTGATTGCTTTTCTTTCTGCATGGTTAATCTGGACCCTTTCATGCTCAGTTCGGTTATCAAATACATACTATTAATGTAGAAGTTCTAATATCGTACTTGATAATATGAAAATCTAGTTTCTCCTTTGAAGATTGCACTGGATTTAAGCAAACATTGTGTCTAAATAGCTGGTGATGTTTAATCTAGTTCTCTGGAGGTGTCTATCTGCTTGACTGAGTTTGCTACCTTAGCTAGAATTTACAGTTCATGTCTTTCTCTCCCTCTCTATCCTTCCCTCCTTTTTTCCTTTTTATTTAGAAGATCTGCAGTCCTATCAAAACAGTATGAAATTAACCGATATCATCTGATAGAAAGATTGTAAAGGTTCCAGGGAATTTATCCATAAATTGCCAATTAAACGTAAGTCCCCCTTGTGTTTCCAGAAAAACACATCAAGCCACTGAAAGATCCCACAGTCAAGACCTGACAAAAGAAACCTTGAGGTAGTCTTCTTTGATCAAACTTAGAAAACAACATTAGAGACTTCCTTATCTCAAGAGAGAGTAGGATAATTAGTCGGCTATTCTATTCTGCGTTGGCCGTATGGAGTTTGCAGCAATGCGTTGGTGAGGTAATGTAGAAACTGAGGTCTGATTGAGCAACTTTGTCAAAATTCGCTCCTGACCCTTCCAAAGGGTCCAGAGCAAAAATCTAATAGGGCCTGTCCCTGGAGAGGATATTGAGTGAAATTCCATTTTGATGTCTTTTTGTTGATGATTTAAGGTAAGAAATGCTATGATCGGGATAAATATATCATGTGTCCTTAATCATCTTTTGGTTTATTTTGCAGATAAAAGAAGATCAAGCCTGGGCAAGGACGACCTATTCCAATCCATCATTATCAAGGACACTTCAAAGGCATGGAGGAGGACTCAAGGTGTTTTGAAACCTTGGAAAACTACATGTGTTCAAGGAGTTGCCAGCTGTCTCCAAAATCTTCACTTCGCCACACTAAGGAACCACAAGATGACAAAGAAAGGCTTTGCTAGCACTTCAAGGCGAGATATGCTATTGGAGTAGGAAGACTTGACAGTAAGGAGGCCTCATCAAGCATATGGGAGTCAAGGGGGTACGCTTTTCATCAAAGTACATCAAAGACGAAGGAAGATCAACCAAGTCACAAGCATTAGACAAGGTGGCATCCCAGTCATCATTCCTCCGGTCAGATTGGTCCACCTCAACATGACCTGATTCAATGTACCTAATTTATCGAAGGCGGCACAAACTTCGGTGTACCTACCTGTGCTTCCTATTGGTCCTCACTCCAGGAATGTAATTTTCTAATTGGCTAAGGAAGTTTGTTGTAACAAACCCTAATTAGGGTTTCTATCCTTTAATCCTAGCCATTGATTCTAAGTCAATTAGAGCCGTCAATTTGTAAAGGGCTCCCTATATAAAGCCTTGGCTCCTCTTTTGCAAAGGTTAATAGTTAGTTAATAGTGAATAGTTCGTGAATAGGATAGAAGAATAGAAGCTTAGATAGCAATTAGAGTAGAGTAGGAAGAGAAGGCAAGAGATTGTTGCCTAAAATTGTAAATAAACTTCATTTTTCATTGAGGTTATGGTGAAATGTGTCGTTTCTTGCAATACGCATGGTTTCTTGTTAGATCTTCATATTAGATGGTAGATAATTAAATTGAATGGAGAAAATTGTTGAATGTACTTGTGTGGAATCCTTTAGTCCATACCATTAGCCTCTTAGTGATTGTGAGCATGCCTTGTGTGGTCAACTGGATTGATATGAGCCTAACCTCGAATCATCCTACACTTATTGTTTATGCATTAACTTGAATGGTGATCAATGTTTGGTGGTAATGGTTCGAACATCTTTGAAACATCCTTAGAAGATTGCACTGAGCTTGTGTCAAATTGTTCATTTTGATGGTGAGACCTCACTCAATAGGATTCAATCTAATCATTCAGTCATCTTCCTACATTCTTAGGATTAGAATAGAATCTCTCAACCCTTCGTCCTTTGCCATTTTTTCAATTCAAGATAGCCTAGGACAAAGAGCATCGCCCAATTGAAATATCAGATGATCAAGTTCCAGTAAATCAAACATTCAGGCATTCGAATGTAAGTCCCTTTGTGATTCCAGCATAATCACATCATACCAGGAGCTTATCCACACGTAGAGAACCTACATATTGGAACCTTGGAGTTGCCTCGATTGATCCTTAGGCAAAATCTTCAGCATTTGGGGAAACTTTGTTCAAGAGAGGATAAGATACCTTGGTATTTTATTCTGTGTTCGCATGTGCACGAAAAACACATCAACAAACTTGTAACATGAAATTGTCTTACAAATGTAAGACTTCACAATTTCATTAATCACATATCTTGTTATAGTCACCCATCTTGAGCGAGTCGTGGATATCACGGGCTGATTACGGAAGACATTTTCAAGAATGATCCTCAATGTTAAGTCTCATTGTCATGGCCCCAAGCTGATAGCGGAGGAACAACAAACTGGAGAATGAAATGATCGTACACCTGTAAGACTTAACCATGTCATGACCCCGCCATAACAGAAGACATCAGCAAAGATCCAAATTCAAATTGAAGGAATTAAAGAGATAGCAAAGGGATCACATAAGAATTAAATGGTAATTTATTTCCAAGTGGTGCGATCATCCCTGGATTAGTTTAGTCCAAAAGGCACATAGACAAGGGACACTCTCTGTAAAGAGATGCCAACGGAAAAGACAGAACTCTCCACCCGCCAAGAAGGTATAGGTATCCATTCCCAGCATCAAGAAGGTCATTGAAGGATAATATATATTAATTTATTGGCAGATCATTTATATTACTGGCAATCATTGCGTGACAGCAGATTGGTATGTTGTATCTCTCTTATGAACTAAATGCTTATGATAGTAATGTTATATTTGAATTCTATTAGGAACAAGGGGCAGATATATGGCCTATAATATAAGCTGTCTCATTTAATCTTTATATATACATATAACATAAATAATGTCAATCAGACTCATATTTGTTAATAATAGTGAAATCAGATTTACATGACAGCTATGCTTATTTTCATAACATGAGAGATTAGTATATTGATAGCCTAATCCTTAATCATTCTCTATTGCCCCTCATGAGGATAGGTTGGTTTTGTTAGGGAAAGGCAGTTGTAATACCTCCCAAAATAGGTGAGCCCCAAGAGGTGGTATGGATGGGTGTTCTTGAAACCCTTGGGTCTATTTGTGGAGAATGGTTTTCCTAGCGCCCTAACAAGTAATTCCCCATCCTCCGTTAGGTTGATGATTAGGAAAGAAGTAAGGATTGGGGCTTCAGTATGGTAACTATCGATTGTATTATGAGTGCGAATTGTTCTCTAGTTTAGTGTTCTGATTTAAGGCATAATGTTGTATGTTAATTATACAGGCAGCCTCCTAGTAGGGAGCATTACACTGCTTATCAAAGGGATTCAAAATGTCAAGGTATATATTTGAGGGTTTTAAGAGGTTTACCTATGATCAAAGGGTTAGCTATTTTTAAGTAGAGTTATATCTTGTGCTATTTTTAGTAATCTTTATTTTTAACGTAAGGAGCTCATGCTATTTTTAGTGTGCACTATTTAAGTGGATATTGGGCATCCGCTTAGTTACTTTATTAAATTAAATAACGGTAATAACTTTAATATTTTAATGTTATTTAGTTTAAATGCTCTGAACCACATTAACTGCCAAGATATCAACATCAAACACATCCGTAGATATTGCCAAAACAGAAATAATACCAACTGATCTAGCTGGTGTCTAGCCTGACACTTACTAAAAATAGTAAATATGAACAAAATGTTTGAATCCACTACAAAAAATAAAAGGAAGTTAAGGTGTGGAAAACACTTCCTAACACTAATCTAGTGGGGAAGAGTGCAAATTTTCTTACAAATCTTAACTATTATAGAAATAGAGACACATTTAGTAGGAGATAATTAGCATGCATAAATATATACAACAATGAACAGAAGATATATCATGGGGAAAACCCTTTCGAGAGAAAAACCTCACACTCCAAAAGCACATTACTTTTTATTCTAGTAAACTAACTGTTACAATACAATATCAGCACTTAGCTTCTTCAACAGGAGTCTACAACTGACAACCCAAAATCTGGATTAATTCCGGCAACATAATGCTTCACTTGCAAAACACAAGAGACATAATGCTCTCTAAGACTACCTTATATAGGGAAATGCAATAGAGGAGGAAGCTTCTAAATGAAGACAAAAGATGCAGTCATGCAAAACACTTGTCACAATATTCCAGCCACCTAAAAGAATGCAAATGACATATGTACATCTCCAAATGACTCCACATGCAAACCTCCTAAGTTGATGCCCAAAATTTACTATCTTTAGGTATGATAGATGCTCTTACACCTCTTACAACTGTCATAATAGTATTCATCACTGACAACATTTATTGCTGTAAGAGAATCAATCATAATGGTCTATCAATAGAAGATCCTCTTACAACTTGTCATAACCCAATTTTGGCACCCACCTTCTTCTTACAAAAGTGCCTCTGACACTTGTCCATTCTGTCATAGAACCTGTCATAAACTATCATAGGTTGGTGTTGTCATGTCCCCTTCTTGCATCTAGCTTAGCGTGAGTTTTCCATTAGCCTATTCCAGGGTTCTTGTAGGCTAAGTGGATGTGGTTAGGTGATTCAGTGTTTTGAGGTGAATTCTTTCTGTGATTTTCAATATTTCGGCAAGTTTACTATTTTTGGCATACTGCTATTTTTTCGTAAGCTCTATTTTTGTTGCTTGGACATGGTCTCAATTCCTTCCTCATTTTAGGGCAATGGGTTTTAGTTGGACTTGGTGATTTTTTGTTGTTTTCAAAAGAATTGTATTTTTATTTAATTCACTAAGTCTTATAAAGTGCTTTTTAAAATATCCGCCCTTGGCCTAGTAAGACAACGTTGTTTTTAAAGAGGGGCCATCTTGTCATCTTAAAGGGATGCCTAAGTGAAGGAAATGTATTTAAATTTTTTGAGTTTATATTACTTGTTTGAGGGGATGTCTAGGGGTTATGAGGAGACAAAAGTAGATTAAAATGTTTTATTTGTGATCTCATAAAAGGTTCAAATTTCTTTGGGGGTTTAAAGTTTCGGTTTTTGAGGGAAAAGGTTTCAAATTGAAGGATGACCTATATATACATGTTTTGAGTTCTCATTTCTATATGCTTGCTTTGACAACCTACTGATATGTTATTGGATTTCTTCCATAGTTCACTTCTGTTGGTTGGAGGATGAAAACCCTCTATTGGTTAGCGAGTTTCGGTAGTAAAAGACCCACCCTAGATGGTTGGAGTTACAATTATCATTTCTTACAGTGATTTTGGCCTGAAAGGATGATTTTGGAGTTGAAACAATGAAGATATATAAAGTATTTTGATGTAGAATTATTGTTTTTGGTGTGGTGTGTGGTTTTTGATAGTGTGGTGTGAGTTTAGAGATGATTAGATTCTGATTCTAAGTGCTGGTGTTGATTTTCATAGTGTTGGAAATGTTTTTTTTGAGTAGTTGGGAAACATAAAATTGCTCATATCTCTGAGAGACAAATAACTATTATTCTAGATTTACTACAGTTGGGCAACTTATTTTGACCTTTATTTTCTGGTGTTTGCTGGAAAACTGTTTTTTAGTGGCAAAATCGCCCCTACAAGGAGGCCGTACCATTCGTCTTGATTGGGTTCTCAGACTGAATTTATATCTGGATTCTCAGAGGTTTGTAATCTGCATTTTGAGGTGTCCTTTGCATAGTAAAGTGGTTGGTTAATGAAAAGAAGCAGTCCGGAGTTCGTTGGCACTTGCATATATACTTTGCTAAGGAGTTGGAATGTGTTTTCTGTTCATTTGACGACCTGGAAATGTGTTGTTTAGCCTATGAACAGGTCTGATATTCATTTCTTGAATCTGATTTCAGTTTTTAAATCAAATCTATTTGATATTGTAACTGGGTTGTTATATGCTCTGATGAAATTTCAAAGTTATCCTCTTGCAATGCTATGATATTATCCTTATTTGTGATCATTTTCTTGAATTAAACTTGAAAACAAAACACTTATGCATTTCTGTTTTTTTTCTATCAACAAAACCGTAAAAATCAGGGGTGGACATTACAAGTTGTTGATTATTTTGTCATTGATGTCAAAGGATTGTTGTAAAGAGAAATGGAATGAAATACTAGTCAAGCTGTTGATTTTTCATCAGCTACTTGGTTGTGTGCTTGAGCTACTTGGCTACCTGATTGAGCTACTTGGTTGTGTGCTTGAGCTACTTGGTTGTGTGCTTGAGGTACTTGGTTGTTTGGTTGAGCTGCTTGGGTGTTTGCTTGAGCTGGTTGCTTGTCGACTTCACCTGCTGGTCGGCTTATCTTGTCAAATCAGATTGACATGTCATCTGTTGAATGTTCAAAATGATGGCTTTTATGAATTCGAATTAATCTCTTATGGGCTGCAATAGTCTTTTGAAAATGGCAGTGAATTTAATATGTATTCAGTGGTGTCAGAATTTTTGTCTGGCAATTTCAGCGGTTTCATTTCTATTCTCATGTGATAGCATGAGTTTTAAATAGAAGATGTGTAACACCTTTGGTCAGTGGAGCAACTTTATTTAGTCATTTTTTGTAATGTCGTGTTTTTCTATTGTGGATTATATGCAATTTTTTGAGTAGCGTTTTCTTCTGATATTTATTGGAGTTTATGCTGGGAGTATATGCATCGATTGGCAATCACGATTAATTGATTCTATATTTGCACGGTATGGTGTTTTTAAAAAGTGGAGGAAAATAGGTTTCTCTGTATTCGGTGGTATTCGTTTTTTTACAATGCTGTTCTTTTGAGGCGTGTAGAAAATCAAGGCAAATCGTATCTATATCTTTTTCAGCTAAAAATATCTGATGTTTTGTTTCGTTTTAATGATGTTAAGCGATTGTATTCAGCGAACAAGATAAAAAAATCTTGTATTGTGGTTTTGAGTTGGGTATGATAATGAAGTTGAACACAAAATGGGAGTCTAGTTGATCAAAAAATTGTTTTTCTTTTTGTGCTGAAGAAAATAGAACTGCATTCTTGGGGGTCTTGGATGCTTGGAGTGCTTCATATGGGTTATCACTTACTTTGCTACTAAAGCTTGACTTTGGAGTCAAAACTAGTGGAGGATTAATGTATGCTATTGCTGCTATTAATTTTAGTCTGCTATCTGTAGTAAAAATTTGAATGGAGTTGGTGCTTCTAGGAGAGTTGGTGCTCACTTATGTGATAAGAGTTGGTGGTCTCAGTGAGTTGGTGCTCACTTATGTATTTTTGAGTTGGTGCTCATTTGGTAATTGAAAGCTATTGATGTGGCGTGGTTTTTTACCCATAAGGGTTTTTCACGTGAAATTCGGTATTTGCATCTTGATGTTTGCTCTCTATATGTTTTATGCATTTTAAAAGTTTAAAATACTGATTCAGCCCCCATCCCCCTCGGTATTTTTTGTGTGCTTTTCACAGGTGTGTCATTAATTTGTCATTACATGACAATTGTCACCCACCACCAGAAAAGTCCAAGGTCATGTAAGTGGGATGCCTACCTCTATGTGAGGACAAAATAAGCCATGCCACCTTCTCAATAGGATTACAAGTCAACATGCCAACTCCCACTAAATGACGAAATAGTATGTGCAAACAAAATTGTCCTTGTAGGGTCATAAATTAACTAAATATTAAATATAATAAATAAAACCAAATACGAATGTTAGGACTTGCAAAGGTTGAGACACCTTAATTCCAACATTCTCCCACTTGTCGAAGACCTTTCAAAAACCAAACAATTGATTGCAGGGGGTTGAGAGGGTTATATGAATGGAACACCATCTGAACTTGTTTGTGCTCAGTGGTTTTGTCAATGCATTTGAAACATTTGTCAAAGTGTCAACCTTCTCCAATTTTATGTTCACATCCTCTACCATATCTCGAACAAAATGGAATTGAACATCAATGTGCTTTGTTTTGGCATGGAAAGTCGTTTTCTTTGCTAAGAAAATAGCACTCTAACTTTAACAAAACATAGTTATGAAGAGAGAATTATCATGAAAAGCTTAAAGTCACTCATTCCTTATTAAATTTTGCCTTAGCTCCAAACTGGGGACATTAGATGGTCCTTTACCTCAAAAGGATATGTATTCAAAGCTTGTAATTTTCTCATTAGTCAACATTAAATGTAAGATGGTGGTTGTTGTAACTACCCCAATTAGGGTTTGCTTTGAATTATCTTGGCCATTGATCTAGAATCAATCTTGGCCCTTGATTTGTAATTGGGAAGTCTATATAAGGCTTGCTCTTCTCATTTGTAAAGGTTAATAGTTGATAGTTAGGAGCCAGCAGTAGAAGTAGTAGTAGTAGAAGACTAGAGATTGTTGCCGAAACTATGTCGAATTAAATACATGATTTTCATTGAAGATGTGGTGGATCATTGTATGAGTATCAACATGTTGTATAGTTTCTACTTTTCAAGTTTTAGATTTGTTTACATGGGGTTGATTAGTTGAATGGAAGATGTTTTTGTTGATTAAATGGTGAAGCCTGTATGTTCATACCATTTGGAATGTGTTGATTGCTAATTGCAATGCATGGTTAGTTTGAACTCATATTGAAAGCTTAAACTTCAATTGCTCTATGCTTATCGTTCATGGTGTTGATGCACATAAGTGATTTGAAAATCATTTATGTACCCTTTGGAGATTGCATCAATTTGTGTAGTTGTTTCCTCATGGCAAAGCAAAGCTTGTTTTGTTTTCACTAAGCCGGGAATCATTTCTTGCATTGTTAGGTTTTAGATTAGATTCTCTATCCCTTTCCTTCTGATCTTTGTTTGGTAGAAGTCAGTTTAGTATTCCAAGCTCTAGCAAAGCCTAAGTCCTTTATTTTACCAACAAATCACATCAATTCATTGAGTCTATCCAATGTAAAGTCGATTGTTCGCATTATAAACCTTGGGGTTGCCTTATTTGATCACGTTGTTTAGCATTTGAGGTATCCTTGTTCAAGAGAGGATAGAATACTTAGTATTTTGTTCTATGTTCGAGGTGTCATAAAAAACACATGAATAGGACTTAAGGATGATGCCCTTAAAAATTAGTGTTGATGATATAATGATTTTGATTATCTATGCTGATGATCTTTTCATCATTCGAAGTGAGGCAAATTGTATTCAATAGGGAAAATATGACGTTTGTTCTATTTTTCATGACAAATCTTGGCCTATTACATTACTTCTTAGGTGTAGAAATTTTGGTAACTTGATCATGCTATTTTCACATCTCAAACTAAGTATATCATTAGTTGATGAGTAGTTTGATCTATCTCACTACCACTCAATTGGATCTTTTTTTTTACATTTTTTTTTTCAATTCATGTCCAAGTATAATTGTAATTCAATTACATGGTATTTAATTGGGGAAAAAGTTGAAAGAATAAAAAAGTTGTCTATTCCATTTGGCATGGTCTACAATTGTTTTTATTATCAAAACTAGAGTGGAGTTTAAGGGCAATGCCTTTTGGAGAGTTTGGGACCATGTAGACCTTATTTTTCACAATTTTATCAATTTTAACCAAGTTCAAGGAGTCCTAACCCTTCAAAAAACACAAGTGTTGAATCCATAGCATAGTAGCTAGGCTCTAAGTATGTTTGTTGGCTTTTTGTTTGAATGTATTTTATTTCTAGGTTTAATTTCATTTTCCTTTTCTCCTTGCTTGTGCATGCAAAATAAATGAATTTCATTTTGAAGTGTTAAAGAACATTTTACATGCTTTAGGGTCAAGTGTTTTGATTTTTGTTTTTCTCTCCAATTTTCCATGACTGTCATGGCTAATATTTGTAGATGAGGCCTAGTGAGTCTGACTAAACTTGTTGGCTTTTTGGCTCTTGAATCTCTAGGCCTTGTTTTGATTGGTTTGCGTAAAGACTTGTCGAGTTTGGGCTAGTCTTGTAGTTATCCTTACTAGAAGTCTAATTGAAGATTTCTTGAGTCAGGATTTAGTATTTACAAAATATATTTTGTAGCAAATCTTGAATCAAAGTTTTAAAACTCGGACTCGCCACGGACTCGGCAAATTAAAAATTTGGACTCGGACTCAGACTCGTGAAAGACTCAGCAAAAAAAAAACCGTAGTTTTACAAAAAAAACATAAAGAAATTATAATGCATTTAGAGAACATAAGAGCCATAATTGAAAATATTACATATGTCATATGATCTACAAACACACAATATTTGAAATTTCATCATTCATACTCATAGTTTCAACTCTAAAATGTATAATAGCAGCATAAGTTTATAAATGTTTACAAAATTACATATAATGATATGTCCAACTCCAAATGTGAAAAACAACAATGAACAAACTAAAGAGAAGACCACATCTTCCTCTTTGTATTTCTCCTAATATAGCTCAATTTTTCTGATTTTATCTTCTTTCCTCTCTTCCTTCAAACCCTACAAACCTGTTATAACCAAGCAAAAATGCCAAATGAGGGAAAAAAAAAGGCTGAGTTTTATTGCTTGAATGGCGTGTTTTCTGGGCTACACGAGTCTATATGAAAGACTCGCGAGTCTGAGCAAAAGACTTGCGCGATTCCTTGCAAAAGACTCGCATGTCTTTCATATGGACTTGCCTCGCAAGTCCTTGTGGAGTCGACTCATGGCTCCCATGGACTCGCGAGTCCATGGTGAGTCCACTAGTCTTAAAACTATGGCTTGAATAATTACTCTTTTATCTTAGAAGTGCCATTTATACTTAGACTTGGAATAGTAATTTTCAGACCTACTACTTGTTGATATTGCTATTCATTGGTGTGTTTTTATGTTCAATTGCTTTGTGTTAAGTACAATCTTATAATCATTGTAAGCTTTATATTGCAATCTTTGTCAAAATGAGTCTCGTAGCTTTGTATGCAATTCTTTTATTCTAAATATTAGTAATCTCAGTTTATGCTTATTTCATTTCAATCTTCTTGTACTTGTGATTTGTGGTATTTGTTTTTAGCTAAATATTGCAATTGTTTATTAGTTGTGTTAGATTTTTTCTTCAATGTTTAGAGTCTAGTATATAAGAACTGAACTGCTTGAGAACAGAAAGATAGCTTTTTCTTTTAAGTTTGTTTATATTGCATCCCTAAAGATCCCATATGTACATACTGTTTTGTTTTCTGTTGGATCGAAAGGTGTGAATTAAAATGCTAACAATTTGTTTCTATGTTTTTCTCTTAAGTTTGTTTGCATCTGTAGGTTCTATATTTTACAATTTGTTGTGTTAAGAATTATATTGTTTCCTTCTTTTATTTCAAAAGGGAGCTTCTACTCAAATTCAATTGTTTTTTATTGTGCATGCTGTTCCATTTTGTGTTGCATTGAAAGGGGTGAGTTAAATTTCTAGCAGATTGTTTATAGGTAAAATTATTGTATAAAGTTTTGTGCGCCATGCTCTGCAGGAGGTCATGCCTCTTAGTGCTATTCTAGATTCAGGACATTTAGCAATATAATTTGTACTAGCTTTAGGGATTGAGATAATTAAAGGGGAGATCATTTTGTCTACGTAGGCACAACATATTATTAGATTTGTTTGTTATTCCTTTGTTTTGTGTTAGTGTTCTTATTATTTTAAGTCATTTTCTGTCTACCCAAGATTAATGAAGAATTAAGCCATGGTTTGAGTAGGGTTTCCTTCCCTTTGAGCATATAGTGAGGGGAAGTTCTAAAAGACATATCTCTTTCAATCTTATTTTGTTAATGGAATATGAGGAACTATTGTATGAGAACTTCTATGTTTATGGTGGGACTTGTATGTGCGATCCATCTCAAATGAGCAGGTGCTCCCATTTTTCTGCATATTTTTTTCTGCTATTCAATGTTTTTCTGTATTAGTTTGGTATTAATCGTATAGGAGCTCAGCAAGGATGGACATCAATATGAAAGGGTGGTTCTTTCATGTAATTGATATTATGATGGTAAGAGTCTCATAGTTGCCCACTAATATAGTCAATGTCTTGGGAGTAATATCATCAATGAAATTAATAAATTGTTTGAAAGTGTTTGTAATTTGTAAACGATGATTCATATTGCGTGTACTGTAGTTTTGAAGCATAGTGAATTGTGTTTAATTGACCAAGCATCAACCTAAGATCTGCATAGGCTTTTTAATATTGCAAAATTATATTGTTATATATGTGGTTCATGTCTAATTTATTTTAATTTTTTTGCAGGTTTTGGATTTTCTGACAAACCCCAACCAAAATATGGTTTTGACTACACAATGAATGGTAATGTTTTATAGAAGCTAGATCTTCAAATGTTAGTGAATTGAATGAAAGGAATAAATGGTTGTGGACAAAGAATGTTACTTTATGCTTTGATTCCATTAGTTTAATATTTATTTGATTTGCATGTGGCATGGGAATGGAACTTTGTGGGTTATGAACTTATGATATATGCTAAATATGCTCAGAAAATATTCTCTTTTTTTCAGAATACAAAGTATCATTGGGATCTCTGCTAGAAGTGCTTGGTATTAAAGATGTGACACTGGTTTCTCAGGTAATTAGTTGAGATGCCAATAAAAGTTCTCATTCAATAGGGCTTACATTTGTAATGTTGCCTGTCTTCTTGCCAATATTTTAGTATAGTGTTTCATTTGGTGAAATTCATAAATTTTTCACTTAACTCTGTCTGAAAATGAAAATACATTCCTATGCAATATGCAGGGTTACTTTGCTCCTATTGTAGTTGATTATGCCAGGACCCATCAAGACAATCTCAAAAAGCTAATTCTTATTAATCCTCCTGTAAGGGTTTGATCATAGACCCTTGTTCTAAAAGAAACATATTCCTTGGTGTAGGTAGTTGATACAACTGTTTTAAGTGTGTAGGATCTTGATTAAATATTAATTAAGCTGGACTAGGCAATTAAGAAATAATATAGTTTGAAGTTATTTTTATTTTCTATTTGTTTTTTTGAAACATAGTGCAGATCTGTTGTCTAAATATAATGACTTTTTCCTACCACATTACATTCTTGTTGACTAGTTTTTAATGGTCATGGAAGTTGACAGAGCAGCATGCTAAATTACCTTCAAGCTTGTCATCATTCTCAAACTTCTTATTGGGTGAGATATTTTCTCAGGTAAGAAGGGTCATCCTCATTCCTAATGTTTACTATATCTTGTATTTTCAGATTGTCTTCACAATTAAAGTGTTCATGACATGTTATTTGTGTTTGAATGAACGAACTTAATAATTGTGATGCAACTGTATATCATGTTGTAACCACAGGATCCTCTACGAGCCAGTGATAAACTGATAACAAGTTGTGGTCCATACTTGATGGATGAAGAAGATGCAATGGTCTATAGGAGACCTTATCTTACATCTGGTTCGTCTGGATTTGCCTTGACAGCAATTAGTAGGGTAATGAAAAAAGAAATAAAAGTAAGTTCAATTCCTAGTTTTGTCTCTCTTTGTCATTTTTAATTATATATATGAGGATAGAAAATTTCCAATTTGGCTGATGTAGATTCCTTTCTCCTATATTGCAAATTTCAAGATCATTAGACTCAGATTATAAATAATTTACTAGTTTTAATTAGTACTTAAGAATGACAGATAAATGTGTAATGACGTGGGTCCATGGTGAATTGATACCATGAAAGGGCAAAGGTCACATGATAGACATAGCTTCAACTAACAGCAAAAGCCTAAAAATAGTAAAACTGATCTCATGACTGTTACATGTCATTTGGAGATCCACAATACCATGTTCATATTGAATTGCTCAATTAACTTTGCTTGTGTGTACTTATATTGATCTACAAATGGATTTTTATATGATACAAGGAGTAATAATTACTCAGAGGTGATGTCTAAAACATTGTTGCAAGGCTTAGGTTAAGTTCTTTAGCATGCATAACTAAATAATTTTAAAGATACAATGTGTGGAGGCATGATTTAAGCAACCCATTTATTAGGATGAAAGAATTGTTATTATTTGGAATTGGGATGAAAGAATAATTATTATTGTGATTTGGGTTCCAATTTTCATGATTAGTAGATGTTTACCCACTTTTCACGTTTACAAGATGAACTTAGTACTTTGTAGACAAACTCTTCCAATAGAGACTCTCTGTAGACTATCATCCAAGTCCCGAAATTCTCCTAATCGATATTTGTCATAAGAGGGAGTGCAACATTCAACCCAAGAGACTACTTGTGAATGGGATAAGCCCATTCGATCCCTACACCTTATGAACTTGGTAGTACTTACAAAGTGTTAGAGAATTTGTAGTGTTTACTGAGTATCAATTTTATTCACTAGACTTACTACTCTTAAGCATCCCTCTAACAAAATGATATTGGACATTTGATGCAGGAGCATCCAAGGTGTAGGAGCAATCTTGCATCACCCTAAAAAAAGAAATGTTGTATTTTCCTTAGTTCTGTGGGACCCATTAGGTTGGCTGCACTATATAAGACGTGTAAAAGATAAAAATAGCCAAAAATAGTCACGCGCTATTTTTAGGACTTTTGCTCATTTATGGTCTTATGGATGTGAAAATTAGTCCGAAGGAGCGAAATTGAAAAATAAGATGATTGGTGAAAGAATCACCTCAATATCTTGAATGGTTTGAAAGATATCAAAGTTTTTTATCTCGAGCAATTTCTCCAATGAAGCTTAAAACTCAAAATTGAAAATCTTAGAGGCTACGAAAAGGTTCAAAACCAAGACAAATAGAGATCTTTGATGTATTTGTCGTTGTAGGTCTCTTTGCAAGCTTTCCAATGATATATTATAATAGAAATCGGATGCCCGAGTCAAAAGTTATGGCTCTCGGAAGTTGTGCCACCAAAAGTCAAGTTTTGATGACATTCCAATTGGGCGAGAAAAATGAACTGATGGACTGCTGGGTGTCAAAAGGGGGAAAAGTTACACTTCCAGTATATTCTAAGGTGGTTATAAATGCTTTATAAAGAGGTGAATGAGGGTTATAGAGGATACTTCTTGTAGTGCAGATTGTGGCTCTAGCTTGCAGATTATTGACTTGTAGATTATTGTAATGGGAATGCCCATGTGGCTGTTGCATGATATTTTCTGAATGTTGTAATTTCATTTCATTGAGATAATAGAAAGCAAGTGTTTCCTCCCTCACATTTTCTGTTTATTTCTCTATTGTTGTTACGTGTTTGGATTTATAAGGGGAGTACCCTTCATCAAGTGGTATTAAAGCAGAAGTTCATGAGTGTGTAAATAGAACTCCGAACGTGAAGTAGTTTGCACTAGGATTGTGGTTGTGGGTTTGTGAGGAAAATGAGAAAATGCCTCCATGAAGGAACCGTGGTGTAAGAAATGTTGGTGTGACAGAAGAGGGTTTTAGAGCCCTTCAGAGACAAGTTTAAGCACTGCAAGAGGAGTTGTGTAGAGGAGTCGATATTAGGGCAAGAGATGAAAGCAAGGATGAAGAAGAAGACCAATTCGAAGAAGAACATGAAGTAGTGAGAGATCCTGATGAGGCTAGGTTTTTGAGGGCCATTTCTAAGATTGGACAAAGGCCAAAGATTGAAGTTTCCACATATCCTGGAAATCTTAATCGAGAAGAGCTGATCGATTGGATCAATGATATGGAGGAATATTTTGAGTATGAAGAAGTGGGCAATTATGAAAGGGTCAAGTTTGCAAAGACCAAATTGAAGGGTCATGCGAGTATTTGGTGGAAAGAAGTTCAATTAGAGAGAAATAGAAGAGGAAAAGAGAAAATAACAAGATGGGATTAGACAGTGAACAAACTGAAGAGACAATTCATTCTTGTTGACTATGAGCTTGATTTGTTGAAAAAGATGCAAGGGTTGAAGCAAGCGGGAAAATTTGTCAAGGAGTATACAGGGAGAAAGTTGCCCGTTACATAAATGGGTTGAAGCCGAGTACCCAAGAAGAGGTGAGTTTGGTAAGAATGTCTACCATTGAAGATGCATATCAATTTGCTTTGAAGGTAGAAGAGAAGCTAAATAGAAGATTTGAGAGAAAGCAAAGTGGAAGAGGTCGTGGTGGAAAGACTAGTGGATGGTCTTATGGAGGCCGAAATGAAGACCAAAAGAAGAATGATGACTCTAGTAGCAGTCATAAAGGAGGGGAAATAATTCCAATCGTCCTTGTAATCAAAATAATGGAGATCAAAGAGGAAGAGGACGAGGACCGAGAAGAGGAGGCTTTCGTGGAACATGTTTCCAATGTGGGGGAGAAGGACATAGAGCCTATGCGTGTCCCCAACACCAAGGGAGGACAAATAGGAGACCTGAGGGTAATGCACGAGTTGCACATGTAGATGAAGATGTTGAGTCTTTGCACTCTAAAGATGCAAAGGAGAGGTTCTTGTTACTAGAAGAGCCTTGTTGAATGATGAGAAGGAGCCAACCCTGTTTTGATGTTTTCACACATCGCCCCATTGCAAATGGGGACCCCCACTTTTTTCTGCTTTCTAGGTTAGTTGTTGTGTCTTTTAGCTAGTAGCCTTTCATTTGGTGTCTTAGTTGGTCAAGAGCTGATTAAGTCAAGTCTCTCTCTTTAGGATGAAGCAAAGTTGCATGGACACGGATACGGATACAAATATGGATGCAGTAACGGATACAAATACAACCATTTTTTAAGACCCCCAATATGCATACGACTGAATACGTCATTCATAAAAACACATACACATATATTTAACACAATTTTCTAAGCTATTTGAGGAGATTTTCATTACTTCAAAGGCAATATAGACACATAATTGCTACATAAATAATGATAAGTTGATTTGCATTGGAAATTAACCCAAAAAATGGGTCACTGAAATAGAAAAACATTTCATTTGTCTTTCTCATTTAGTGTAGGTTTTGTTTATACCAATTTTTTTTTTTAAAAAATGCATGAATGAAGTTTTTTAAACTTAAATTTAGGAAGATTTACGTCAAATTAAAAAAATCAAATCAAATTACATAGTATCTAGCATGGTTGGAAATCGAGGTTTTTTGGGCATGCATGGGTACAATATTCGATGTGTATTCGGGTTGTTTCAGATACGTATCCATTTCGGATACAGGAACAAATACAGGGATATGCGTGCCTAGGGAGGGACAAAAGGAGTTTCTAGCTACTCTGGGATGAAGTGAAGTACAATACTTCCTTTGCCCTCCTAAAGCCTTCAACTTGTCTCTCCCAGCACCACCAGTGGATGCCCAAGCTCGATCACTTCCATTTCCATCTCCTCTCATCTTCATTCCCACTTTTTTCCATTTCACTCCTTCATCCCATAGCTCTTCCATCTTCTCTACCTTCCCTTCCTTACACCCCTCTACGCCTTCATCACATTCTCCTATCCTCCATCTCACCTTCCTTCCTCACATTCCTTATACCTTTCTTCCCCTTCACTTATCCATCTTACCTTCCACCCATCCTTCTTCCTCCATCCTCTATCTTCCATCCCTTATCCCTCTGTCTTCCTTCATCTTCCCTTATCACCTCCTAACCATTCCATTCACCTCCCCCATTTCTTAACTTCATCCACCGTCACTTCCTACCTTCCATCACCCCCACTTCCTCCCTTTCTTCTACCTCTCATACCTTCCATTCCCTACATTGTCTAACCTATATCCCACTCTCCTTTAGCACCCTACCTCCTATTCCTATCCTATCCTAACCCACCTTCCTTTCTACCCTTTCATAACCCGATCCTATCCTAGCCTACACCCTATCCCTTCCTTGCTACAACATCCTTTCATCCCTTATAACTCCCCATTTCCCGACACCCTTCCTTATCACCTATTCCCACCATCGTTACCTTATCCCTTGCTCCCTTTATGAACCCACCGCATCACCTTTTCTTATCGCACATCCCTACCCTCTTACCACCTACCTACCTTTGTGGCATCTCCTTACCACCTACCTACCTTCGATTCCCCTTCCACTTTCGTACGTCATGCTTGGGCCCCACAAACCTTATGGTAGAGAGCAAAAAAGTTTCTAAGGCAATAACAATGCCACTTCAAACACTGAACCAAAACCTCCTTTGACTATTCAAAGGCACATCTTAACAATCGAATGGTTTCCATTATTATATCAAATGCATGACATAGGCCTTGTCATATCCAATGCTTACCCAAAACAACAATTAACGATTTCCTTTGCCCTAGGCAAAGTGCGACTTAAGGTTTTAGCGACTTCCAACTGGGCCCCAAAAACATGAGTAATGAGATAAACAACTTCCTTTGCCTAGCGAAATTGGCGACTTGGGGATTGATGACTTTTTTTGACCATTCAAAGAGTGACTTTGACTTTACATGCTTCCTTGGCAATGACCAAACACATCCTTAAGCTAAGGATATTTCGTCCTTGAGCTAAGGATATCTGCACTTTCAACATTTCAAGCCTTCCTGAGATAAGGACATTTCATCCTTGCGCTAAGGATATCCGCGCCCTAAGAATTTCAAGACTTCCTAAGCAAAGGATATTACATCCTTGAGCTAAGGATATTGGCGACTTAAGGTAATCATGCATCCTTTGACCAAGGCCATTGCATCCTTTGACCAAGCATATCAGCGACTTAAGATTTTAATCCATCCTTTGACTAAGGATATCGATAACCTAGCAATTGCATGCCTTCCTTGACAAAGGGTATTTCATCCCTTTGCAAAGGATCCTTAAACAAAGGACATGTGTGACTCAAGGAAATACATCCTCCCTTAGCAATGACAATCACCAATCTAAGAATTAATACCTTCTTTGCCTAAGGAAATTAATACAAATTAGACCTGTCTCAAACCTATAAAAATGAGAAATCAAACATAAATCAGGCCTGAGATATAAAATCAGACTTAAAATCCCGGATGTTTTCATGATCGGAAAATTCATTTCCAGGTTTTAGAGATAGTTTTTATGGAGCAATTGTCAAGTGGATTTGAATGCAAGGATTTTGAATTTTAAATTTCTTCAGGTTTCATCTTTCTTCCAAGGTTTAAAGTGTTTCTTTATCTTTTCCAGGTTTGATGCAAGCAGTCATAAGAGACATAAAGTAAGAACTTCATCATTTTAAAGTGATTTAAGACATACAAGGGATCAACTCAGGGCGATTCAAGGGAGTGGATACAAGAGGACAACGATGTGAAGATGGACAACATTCACATTCCAAGGTATTTGAGATCTCAACATGAAGGTCTACATTTGAAGGAAGAGATCAAAATGGAGCTCAACAACATCTAGGATGAAAGGCTCAAGGTTTTGAACAAAGAAACCGTCTATCACACCAAACCTCATCAAGGTTAAGGCTTCAAGTAAAGTCCAGGGAGGCAAATCAAGGTTCAGGTTGCATATTTATCAATCAAGCACTACAAGGCAAAGAGTAGCGATGAA
This sequence comes from Cryptomeria japonica, assembly GCF_030272615.1. Taxonomy (NCBI): domain Eukaryota; kingdom Viridiplantae; phylum Streptophyta; class Pinopsida; order Cupressales; family Cupressaceae; genus Cryptomeria; species Cryptomeria japonica. The sequence goes on along the minus strand of NC_081414.1, from coordinate 116,989,304 downwards.
CATCATGCACTCAAGGAAGAAATTTTCACAATCTTAGGAAATTCAGGAATCATTGCCAGTATAGCTAGACGAAAGCTCCACGACAGAAGTGATCAAGACAAGAGATAATTTCAAAAGAGTTAATCAAAGTTAGAGGATTGACTTGAGCAAAGTCATCATCACATTTAGAGCTAAGAAATGTTGAATATCAAGAGATATGCCTCATTCATGTACAACTTGTGATGAGTTATAAAGATCAAGCAAACTGAGGTGGCACCCATTCATCATTTATCCAGTCATATCATTCTATGATAAGGCATCCAGATTCAATGTACCTGGTTCATCCATCAAAGAATATAGCTACCACATGTGGGCACAAAGTCCGATGCACCTACCATCGTCATCTATTGGTCAATTATTCAAGAAAGGACATGTGGCCCATCAAATGTAATTTTATCATTTGTCAAGCATTAAATGCTTTGAAATGGGTGTAACAAACCCTAATTAGGGTTTCTATCTTTCTATCTTTCAATCTTGGCCATTGCTTGGTTGTAGAAGGACCATATGGCTTTGGTCAATGAACAATCTTTGGTAAAGTTCAAGATTAGAAACTATCATGATCAGGGATTATGTGATCTTATGCCTATGGATGTTTGTCATATGTTGTTAGGGAGACCATGGGAATTTGATTGTCATGCAATGCATGATGGGTATGCAAATACCTATTCTCTAACAAAGGATGCAGTTTGACACAAGTTGAAGCCATTGAAGGAGATGGAGGAAAAGGTATGCAATAATGCAAGAATATGTTTAGTTGATGGAAGAAAGTTTCTGGAAGGCATGAAGCATGACCATATGTGTTTTGCTTTAATTCCAATAGTTGATAAAGAGGAAGTAGAAGATGTACCTGTGGAAGTTGCAGATTTGTTGGATGGTTTTCAAGATATTGGATCTGATAATGTACCTGATGGATTACCACCAATGAGAAATATTAGTTATCAGGTGGACCTGATTCTTGGAGCCAGTTTGCGGAATAAGGCAGCCCATAGAATGACTCCAACAAAGAGTGAAGAGTTGAACATGCAAGTGCAAGAGTTGTTACAAAAAGGGTTGATTCGAGAGAGTTTGAGTCCATGTGTAGTACCTGCAGTACTAGTGCCAAAGAAAAATGGAGAACGGAGGATGTGTATAGGCTTTCGAGCTATCAATAAGATTAACTATCAAGTATAGATTTTGCTTGCCAAGGATGGATGACATTATGGATTGTTTGAGTGGGGTTGAGTACTTCACAAAGATAGATCTGAAGAGTGGATACCACCAAATTTGGATTAGAGAAGGAGATGAATGGAAGACAACCTTCAAAACAAAGGAGGGCTTGTATGAGTGGTTAGTTATGCTTTTTGGGCTAACCAATGCACATAGCACATTCATGCAACTCACAAACAAGGTATTAAAAGAATTTCTGAGTAAGTTTGTTATTGTTTACTTGGATGATATTCTGATTTTCAGTAAAACATTGGAGGAGCATATAATGCATATTCGTAGGGTCTTTGAGAAGTTAAGAGAAGAAAAGTTATCAAGTAACGGTATCCTAAAGAAGTGTAGTTTTGTGAAGGAGTTAGTATACTTGGGATTTATTGTCTCAGCAGATGGTCTTAAAATGAACCTAGAGAAAGTGAGGGCTATCCTTGAATGGCCTACTCGAGGGAGTGCTACTGAGGTGAGATCTTTTCATGGTTTGGCTAGTTTTTACAGAAAGTTTATCAAAAATTTCTGTAGTATCTATGGACTCCTAACTGAAACAATGAGAGGGGATAGAAAAGAGTTTAAGTGGATTGCGGTAGCAGCAAAGAGTGTTGATCTATTGAAAAGAAAAGTTACAGAGCAACCTGTTTTAGCACTCCTAGATTTCAACAAGGTATTTCAGGTAGATTGTGATGCTAGTGGCAATGCCATTGGAGCTGTTTAGAGCTAGGGAGGAAAACCCATTACTTATCTTAGTGAAAAGTTGAATGATGCCAAAAGAAAATATTCTGTTTATGATCAAGAGTTCTATGCTATAGTTCAGGCATTGAGAAAGTGGAGACACTATCTTTTACGTAAAGAGTTTCTCTTGTTTATTGATCATCAAGCATTACAATATTTGAATAGTCATGGAAAGTTGAATCAAAGACATTTGAAACGGGTCGAGTTTTTGCAGAGTTACACTTTTGTTTTGAAGCATGGGAGTGGAAATTCTAACAGGGTTGCAGATGCCTTAAGTAGAAGGCAAAATTTGTTGACAGTGATGCAAATCGAAGTTGTTGGGTTCCATGAACTCAAGAGTTTGTATTCAAAAGATCCTAATTTTGGAGAGGCTTGGAGAGCTTGCATGGAGCATGTTACTTTAGACAAGACCAAGTGGTTGGATTTTATAAACCAAGATGGGATGTTATTGAAAAGAAGCCAGTTGTGCATTCCAAAGAGTTCCATGAGGGAGAACTTAATCAAAGAGAAGCATAGTGGAGGACTGGCTGGACACTTTGGTTGAGATAAGACCATTGCTCTTGTTAGTGAGCATTATTATTGGCCACAATTGCAACAAGATGTTAAGAAGTTTGTGCAAAGTTGTAGAGTATGTCAGATGGCAAAAGGCACCAAGCAAAATATAGGGTTGTATCAACCATTACCTGTACGAGAGAGGCCATGGGAGGATATTAGTATGGATTTGGTTCTTAGTTTACCGACAACTTAGAGAGGACATGATTCCATTTTTATGGTCGTGGATAGATTTTCAAAGATCGCACATTTTATTCCTTGTAAGAAGACTAATGATGATGTTCATGTGGCAAAGTTATTTTTCAAAGAGGTGGTGAGACTACATGGTCTAACAAAGAGCATAGTTTCAGATCGAGACACCAAGTTTGTTGGATACTTTTGGAGGACATTGTGGAAAAAGTTGAAGATAGATTGAGAGGTAAAGGACATAGCCATGGTAGAGGAGGAGGATAGAGCCTAAGGATACCCCTTGGATGTTCGACTTGGTGTTATTGAGACACAAGCAGATATCATGGCTGCAACATCATCCAAAACTTATCATAGACGTCAATGTAGGACTTGTCAGGATGTTGGACATGAGACAAGTGGTGTAGTACCTTTGAGCCATAGACTTATATTTTCATTTTTTATATTTGTTTTGATGCCATGGATTTCATAATCCAAGAGATTTGTATATATAAGACAAAATATATATAACAATGTTGCTTTGTGTAGCTCAAGATTAAAATTTGTTTTTACTTTTTTTTTTATACTCATGTGATCAATGTGTTCTTGTGTATGGTCAAAGTAGCTTTTATTTGATTAGTTTATAGTTTTTTTAAAGTATATATATAGTAAAGGGTATGTGAAACAAGTTTCAAATCCTTAGAAAATTCTATATTTCATGGTTTTTTCAATTTTCTAAATCTTGACCGTGAGTCCGAGTTAAAAATCAGCTTGCTGAATTTGTTGTAGTGCTCTACCAATGAAGCTTTTGGCCCCTTTACATCCATTCTATTGTTGGTCCAGATGTGGCTTATTTCCAACACCCCCTTAAGCTACATCGTAGGTGCTTGGGGTTCCTAGCCGGGCTTTGATACCACATGTTGAGCTAAAATTGATATGGACCAACCAAGACTCGAACCCCATTGGATTGTTGCCCCCAAACCCCATGAAACTATAACTATAAGCAAGTAATAGACCGATTATGGATCATGATCATAGAATCTACAAAATACATATCCCTTGTTACAAATCTTTGCATCTTCACAGTTAAAGCCACAATTAGGGATTATCTTGTTTCATACATTGGACATGTTTAGTATACAAGGACTGCCATAAGTGATGTTGGCAAGCTACAATCATTGTATTGTTGAATGCAAGTTAAGACATTGTTGAATTTCTCATCTAGTCATATCCTTTGTCTATTCCCCACCTTCATTCCCTCTTCCATCGGGGCTTTGAAGTTTCTCATACCACGTTACCTCTGCACCAAAACCCTAATCCTCAAACATTTGTTAGGAAGGTCGACTTTCCCATATTGACATGCCTCACCTTCGAACCTCAACACTCGCTCTTTGACTCTCCCACTTCTTTCCATTGTCCATCTACACCTATCTTGCTACAAGTTCGAAGCTTCATTAATGACCAGAGTGATGACGTGTATTCTAGAAGGGCACCCACCACATATACATAGTATTCAAGGTTGAGGACATGGATCCTTGTGTACCTCCAACTATGCAAAAAGGAAGATAGGTTTGGCTACCATTAAGGTGGAAGCTAGGGTTTCAAATCCTAAGGGATCCCTCGCTATTATTGTTGATGATGATTGCAACTCATGGAGGATATTCGACCATATATCCCAAGCACATTTTTGCACATGTATGTGCGATGCCGAACACTATCCGAAGGAAAATGGTGCTTAATAAGTATGTGTAGCTCTTTTTGCATTGTAGCCTCATGCAAGAAGCCGTTGGTATAGATTTTGATGCCCTTTATGGGTGTATTAAGAATTTTGAGACCTCATGGAATGGGGAGGTTGAAAAATGTAATGTCCCCTTCTAGGGAGTAGCTAGGAGACCATATAGCCTATCTTATTCCCATAAGCTAAAGTTGTTAGTAAGGGAACTGATTTAAATTAATTATTTAATATTATTCGATAAAGTGCATTTTCTGGCTAATGTTATTTAATTCATTTAATAGAGTATTATAAGTGACTTGAGTGAAATATTTAGAAAGGGTATTAATAAAGTCACTTTATTTTCAAGATTTAAATGAAATATTAAAAAGTGGGGGATTTCAAAATTTCTTTTTAGAGGCTTCCTAGGGTTATTATAAAAGAATGTTTTTGGAGCTCATTTGGTTTATACTTGAATATGTTTTCTCATGTTAAATTTGGACAGCTTCTTTGGAGCTAAAACTTGAGGGCGAATAACCCTAAGGGATTGCTGGTTTTGATAGTGCAAGATTCTACCCTAGCTGGTTGATGAAGAGACCACACAACTTTCTCACTAAGATTGTAACAATTGGAGTTCAAAATTTGTGAAATCATTTATCAGTTATAGCTATGGATGATTTGAGAGAATTCGGAAACTACAATTTTTTGTGGGGAGGAGGACTGAGGTGAGTGAAGAGATGGTTGGATGACCTTCTATAAGGAAAATTGTGGTCATTGTCAAAGGTTAAATTATTGGTCGATTGGTTACTGCACTCTATATTCTAGCCACAACTAATGTTGTTATGAGGATGTGAGTTCTCTTTCCTTTGATGCTGGTTGTGACTTTTATTGTTGTTACTGTTGCTTGACCAGGGATTTGGGGGGTTGATGCATAGTAGGGGTGGATACTCCCAAACTTATCACAATTGAACACGTTACACAACTTTGATACCTAGGATTGGTGGTTTCCTTGCAAGGTCTTGAATTCCCCTTGTGGTGCTCTAAAAAAGCATATTCAACATCTTTTAGAAAAGGCCTCAACCCTAAGCAAACAATTGATGCAGATTACCCTTAAGGCCTAGTGTAATGTCCCCTTTTTGGGATGAGATGGTTTATGATGGGATTAGCCTATTATTGGCCCTGGTAGGCTAAGACAAACGGTTAGAGGCTCTCAATTAGCAGTGCATGAGGCTTATTCCCATTTTGGAGGTCATAAGTGATCAGGATTGCTCTTCGTTTGGTTCAATTTGGTACACTTACTATTTATAGTAAGTCATCATTTCAGGAAAGTCATGGTTTCTTTTTATAGCTAGGCACCTGGACAGGCTATAATTGTAGTGTCGATCCCTTGCACAACTAGTTTGATCAGATAATGAGGGATTTACTATTTATAATAAATCAGTGGTTGTTAGAGAGGGACTCTTACTATTTATATAGTAAGGCAGTTGGATACGTAGTGGGAACAATGGTCGACCTCCAGGTTCAGACAAGACAAAGAGATAATGAGTAACTAATGAGATATTAACATTATAATGGCATTTAATGGTATTATTTGCTAATGATTATATTATAAATTTTTTTTATTTTATAAAATGTCATTATGAGTGGGGCCATTATCGCATTAAATGACTTTATGATATGTTGACATGGTGGGGTGGGCGGGGGGGTGTAAAATGTATTTAAGTCATTTGTTATAAAGTGACTTTATAAATTGACAATATAAAGTCACTTTAATTCATAAAGCTCTCCAACTTGTTTGAGAAGCTACTTCATAAGGAGGAATTAAAGTAAAGAATGTTTTATCCCACATTGCTAAAATTACAAGCATTCACTGACTTAAGAAGCTATATAAGCAAGGGTATCCTTTCATTTGAGGGATGTTATGAGAATTGGATATTGGAACTATTTCTCTATTGTTGCTGGAAATCAGTGACTGGATATTCTAAGGACGGAAACCCTTGGAATTAGTGAAGGCTGGACGAAAACCAATTCCTTGAAGATTGGTGAATTCAAACGGAGTTCACATCTGAACTTAATAGTGGAATTTTGAAATCAAATAAGCAGTTTGAAGAAGACTTACCTTTAGTCCAAAATATGAATGTTGGAAGTCATTTGTTGATGGAGAAAATCGCAGGTCATGAAACCCCAACATAGTCTGAAATGATGGCGAAGTGTTGAAGAAGAACTCAATACAGCTATAAGGGTAATCAAACCCTTCTTACTTGTGCAAAAGTCAGAAAACAGGGGCGGCTGCTGTAGGTGATGATTGGAAGGCATTAAGAGCTGCTGGAGTGTTATCTCTTCAACGATTCCTTTCATCTTATTCCAGGTTCTATCTAGCATTGTAATTCAGCATTTAGGGTCACCTTGCATTCCATTAATGTTGCCATTAATGTTGCATTGCTATAGTCATTTGATGTCAATGTTCTTGAATGTCAAATCATTGTAATCAGATTATTGAGCATTGTAATTAGTTGTAGCAGATCAGAATTTCAGCACTAAATATCAAGTTGAGGTTAAAAGGTTGCATGGCATGTGTTTGACAAAATGTCTAAAAGTTGTGGCTTCATATTAGCATAAGTTTCAGTCTTAATAGAGTTGGGAGTTCACATGTCGATTGTTTGATATCATGTCATATGTTGTAGATGTAAATGCATTTCATTTTCAGTCACTTGGAGTCCTGAAGATTGCATGCTAAATGATTGTAAAAATACCTCTTTGTTGTAGATGTTCATTCATAGAGCTGCATATCATTTCCAGCTATCATATAGTTTGAGGAAGTTAGAGAATTACCCTGCATTACATCCTAATTCATTTGCAGTCATTCGACAAACTTAGAAAGTAATTTTATGCATCTTATCATTACTCTAAAAGGAGGAAACCAAACAAGAAAACATTTACCAGCTGGAAAGAGATTGTTTGCCAACTGTTTGAGAAAATTCCTAAGTGTTTAAACCTGAAAATTTAAGTGAGAACCAACAGGGGTTCTTACACCTAGGGCAGCATGACTAACTCAACCATGTACTGACTCAAGATCTTTGGCATGAACCAATGGTGGGTTGTTCACAACTAGGCCTAATTCCTAGTGGCCCTCCAAAAGGGGTTTGCAGGGCGTAACTTTCTGTACGGACCACTTTAGACAAATGTGAGGGCATATTAGAATTACCCATTTGGCCATTTTTTCACATATTCAATTTGTGCCTGGTTTTTTCAGAACAAGGCCTCAACTTTTCATTGATAATGTTGCAACTAGGCCTAATTAGGCCTGTTTTATAAAGCAGCTATGGGTTTACTTGACTCCAACTTTCAAATCTTCATTCCAGGGCCTCTAACAAGTCTCCTAGGGTCTAAATATGCAACTTTCATAAATTGGGTTAATCATCCAATCACCATTTCACAAAAGCCTCCTTCTACCTAGTCAACTAAGCCTAATACATAGGGATATTACGCTAGGGCATCACCAAATTTGCACTTCTCGCCATCCCCTTCTCCTGCCAACTTAAGACACATAAAATACATCCTATTTGCCTCCATTCCACCGAGTTTCAGATTTTCCCACCGGTGGAATGGCTCTATTTCATTATTTTTCCAATCAAACCCTCGAAACCAAGGGTTTGAGACCAGTCTTAAGAAAAATAGCAATAAAGTGCCCAAATCACAATGAAAATCATTGGGGCCTCAACCAAATGAAAGGTAATTTAATTCTCCATCCACCACAGTCACTTTCAGAGCATGAATTCACCGTATAAAATCATACAATTGTCTACAACAACAAGAAACGTTCTGAAATTCAGGAACACTGAGATTTCTTTATTGCAAATTCCCCAACTATATCTCATCAACCTTGGGATCGACTTCCCATGTGATGTCCCCTTCTAGGTAGACATTAGTATCAGGTAAATTAGCCTATCATTTTGACCCTCGTACGCTAATGAGTGTGGATAGAGGGTCTGTTGAGGCAGAGATTTGGTCAACGGATGTTCTCATCTCCTCCAGTATTCAATATGTTTTGTTTTGACATTCGTTTGGTTTCATTCTGGCCTTGTTTGCTATACTTACTATTTATAGTAAGTCAGAGGTTGATCGAGAAAGACCCTTTCTATTTTTAGCAGAGCATCTGGTCATATGGTGATTACCAATGTTGACTCCCATTTCAGACGGTATAGCAAAATAATAAGTATTTTGGGAGATATTAATATTTAATTGGCCTAAGTGATAATTATTTAATTAAAAGGTTATATTATTAAGTTATAACTTAAACTTAATAATTGAGGGTCAAGTCATCATCGAAAGGGGGCCATTATTACAATTAAGTATGGGGTCCAACATTAATGAAAAATTAAAAGGTTTTCCTAAGTTCGATGCAAGATTATTATGAATTGTTATTAAATGGCTTTTTGAGCAAAATTGAACTTCATGAAGGATATAAGGGCTTTTCAAGAGGAAATCGATTAATTATGTGATTACCATTTTACTTCTTTGACATTGGAGAGCATTGGGATTTGGAGGAACAAAGGGTTTCTGCAAATTTTAGAGATTTAGACATTGTAGAATGTGCATTCTTCTTTGTGGGAGCTGCCTGAGGTTGTGAAATACCAACTGAGGATAGCTTGCAAGGTTGGTTTCATCCAGAAGTCAATATTGTGTAGATTGGGAATCAATTCACAGAGTTTTTAATAAGTTTCTTGAACCAGATTGAAGAAATACTACTGAACAACGTCTGAAAGGTTATTGGTATCAAATTTAAGGCAGTCATACATGCACATTGAATATCTACAGCTGCAAGGAGGCGCTAATCCCAAGAGGGGGCAATTTTGGTCATTAAGGCACCAAAAATTTCTGTAATAAATCTGCAAGTGGGTGCTGAGATAAGAGGAGTCCAAACGCATCATTGGGGAGCACATTGGGAAGTCTATTGTCTACTCGATTCAATATTTTAGGTTTTATTCATCCATTGTAGTTGCTTTTTTATTTCAATCAATGTAAACACTTCAATCCGTTGGTTCCCTATAATGTCTATGAAATCTTTGTTATTAAAAAATGCATGATTGTTGAAGTTTTCTATGTATTTCAGCAGTTGTCAATATTTTGCATTCATCATATCTGAAATTTCTCAAAAAAGCAAATAAAAATCAGAAAATTCAAAACTAAACCAAACCCCAATTACAAATAAAACAACAAAATACCGACACAGAGGACAAGGGGCCTTTACATCTCAAGTCATATTTGAACTAACCATTTTTTTAATTACAAAACACAAAACAACTTATGTTTCATGACAACATTAGTAAGAAATAAAGTTGCTCGACAACTTTAGCAACCTTGTGCATCATTTGACATATGAATCCAAAATGACTTCCTAAAACACTAACCTAACACAACCAAGTTCAAAATGGTCTAAAAAACCTTATTACATGAGCAAAATGTAATGACAAAGCAAATTTGCCAAAATGGCTTCATAGAGGCATGAATGCACTAGGTGCTCCTGCACCGTACTCCTGGGGTGAACAATAATCTCAAGTCCCTCTTGAGATCAAGTCTTGGACTGTGGTTACATGCTTCTTTATGTCCCCCTCTGTCATCCATGTGGCATCCGCCATAGGAAGGCCTTACCACTTCACTAGGTACTCATGGTACACCTTGTGCCTTGTTCTCTTAGCTTCCTTGGTATCCAAGATGCATTCAAGCTTCAATGGTTCACTTGGGGTTAAATCCTTGACCCAATCTTCATTTGGATCTCCTAATAGACTTGCATCTTCACCTGCAATCACAGATCCTTTAAAAGGATATTGGCCAACAACATTAAAAATTGGTGAGGTAGCCACTCCAGGAGCGAGTTCTATCTCACAAGTGTTTGCTCCAAACTTGTGTACCACCCTACATGGCCCAGTCTTCTTCATCTGCAACTTTGTGTACTTTCCCTTTGGTAGCCTTTCCTTCTTCAAATGTTCTAAAACTAGATCTCCCACCTTGAATTGAACATATCTCCTTTTCAAATCTGTATGTTGCTTGTACTTGTCATCACTCTTTTTGAGATTCTCCCTAACCTGCTCATGTATGTCCTTCATGGCCACTGCAAACACTTCTCCCTCTGCACTCCTTCTCTTCATGCCACTCAAATCCCTGAGCTCAAGAACTCCTCTAGGTCTCATACCATAAACTACCTCAAATGGACTTTTACCAATGCTTCTTTTGATGGAATCATTGTATGCATACTCAGCTTGTGGGAGAACCAAATTCCATTGTTGTGTAGGCTCTTTTGTGAGACGTCTAAGCAGATTTCCAAGTGATGTACGGACAACTTCAGTCTGCCCATCTATTTCTAGATGATAGGTAGAGCTAAAGGTAAAGTTTGTACCCAACTTCTTCCAAATGGTCCTCCAAAAGTGACCTACAAACTTTGAATCCCTATCTGAAACAATAGTCAATGGCAGCCCATGAATCCTAACCACCTCCTTGAGAAACAAGCCTACAATATGTGAGGCATCATTTGTGCTCCTACATGGTATGAAGTGTGCCATTTTACTAAACCGGTCAACAACAACAAACACACTATCATGACCCCTCTGAGTTTTAGGCAATCCTAACACAAAATCCATACTAATGGATTCCCATGGCCTATTTGGAATGTGCAATGGTTGGTAAAGATCTGTATTGGTGCTACAACCCTTAGCTTTTTGGCAGATTACACACCTTTCCACAAATTTTCTAATATCACTTTGCATTTTGGGCCAATAGTAATACCTCGTTACCTGCACCAAGGTTTTATCCACACCAAAATGACCACCTAAACTACCACAATGCTTCTCCCTAATCAGATTTGTCCTCATTGAGCACTTGGGAATGCACAACTAAGCCCCTTTGAACAATAAGCCATCTTGCAATAGAAAATCAAAATGCTCCTCATGTAAAGCACCATGAAACTGATTACAAACAACATAGATATCTATGAAGTCATCATCACCTTCATACATACCTTTTAAGGCATCAATACCCACACTTTGAAGTTGAACTTCTCGCACCGACATTGTCCCTCCTGCTCAAAGCATCTGCTACCTTGTTGGTCGACCCCTTTTTGTGCTTTATGGTGAAGGAATAGCTCAATTTGTCTTGGCTGTTCAAAAAACTCAAAGCATGATTGTTAATGAAAACAATAAATTCTTGAGGAAGGAGATAGCGTCTCCATTTCTTCAATGACTCTACTATGACATATAATAACAAATCATAAGAGGAATACTTCCTCTTTGCTTCATTAAGCTTCTCACTAAAGAAGGCAACAGTTTTGCCCTTTTGGCTCAAGACTGCTCCATTGGCGTACCCACTTGCATCACACTCTATGTTGAAGACCTTGTTGAAATTAGGCAATGCCAAGCTGGGTTGTTGTGAAAACCTTTTTTTTCAGATATTGGAAGCTCCTCTCTGCCTCATCAGTCCACATAAATCTCTTCCTCTTATCCCCCTTGATGGTATTAATGATTGGAGAGCATATATGACTGAAAGTCTTGATAAATTTCCAATAGAAACTAGCTAATCCATGAAAACTTCTTACCTCCCCTTCCGATTTTAGAGTAGGCCAACTGAGAATTGCTTCTACTTTGTTGGGGTCCGTCTTCAAAGAGCCCTTTGAGATCACAAAACCAAGGTACGCTAGTTCCTCCTTCATGAACTCAGACTTCTTGAGGTTTATCATCAACTTCTCTTCATTCAACTTCTTCAAGACCAAGTCCAAATGTTGCAAGTGGTCCTCTTTAGTGCTATTGAAAACAAGTATATCATCCAAGTAAACAACCACAAACTGAACTATGAAGGGCTTCAAGTCCTCATTCATTAACCTCATAAAGGTACTTGGTGCATTTGAGAGCCCAAATGACATGACAAGTCATTCATACAATCCTTCGTTTGTCTTGAAAGCAGTTTTCCATTCATCTCCCTCTTTGATCCTAATTTGATGGTAGCCACTTTTGAGGTCTATTTTGAAAAGTAACATGCCCCTCCCAGACAATCCATCAAGTCCTCCATTTTAGGTATAGAGAATCGATACCTTATGGTGATCTTGTTAATGTCCCTTGAATTGGTACACATTCTCCAATCTCGTCCCTTTTTAGGTGCCAAGACGATGGGGACAACACATGGGCTTAAATTCTCCCTTATTAGGCCTTTATCTAGTAGCTCTTGGATTTGTCTTCTTATCTCTTCATTCTGTTTAGGAATCATCTTGTATGCAACTTTGTTGGGGAGGGCTGCACCGGGTATAAGATCTATGTGATGGCTCACATCTCTCATAGGTGACAAAGAGTTAGGGAGCTCATCTATTGGAATGTCTTTGTATTTGTTTAGCAAGGCTTGGACCTCACTAGGCACATCATCCACCTTTGCTATTGTCAAGACAGCTTTGGGTCTGATTACAATGGCATAACCTTCTCCTTCTTTCTTCATGGTTCTCAAGAACTCCTTTTCTCCTACCATCATCAGGTTAGGGTCTTCATGTGTAGTCTTGTCCTCATCTTGTAAAGGGTTGAGAGTAAATGAAATCCCATCCTTTTCTATCACATAAATGTTCGTTCTCCCATCATGCTTAGCCTTCCTGTCATATTGGCAAGGTCTCCCAAAAAGCAAGTGGAATACATCCATGGGTATTATGTCACATAGGACTTTGTCTTTGTATCCTCCAATTTGAAACTCCACCCAAGCTTGTTCATCTACTAGGACTTGCTGCCCCTTATTCAACTAGGAGACTTTGTAGGGAGTGACATGTGAAATTCTTTTTATTTTCAACTTCTCTACCATCTCCAGAGAAACCAAATTATCTGTGCTACCCAATTCAACAACAACCTTGCAGACCTTACCTTGAGACTTACATGTTGTTCTAAAGAGAGATTTTCTTTGTGGATGTTCTTTCACTACTGGTACCTTAATGAGAGTTCTCCTTATCATCAATGATTCTCCAACTTCTGGTTCAGCAGGTTGTGAAGGAGATTTCACACTTTCACAATCATCTCCTTGCACAATTTGAGTTCTCCTTTCTCCCCCTTGTGATGTAGAGGGTTGTTTCTCCAGGCATTTCCATGCTTGATGACCAAATTGGTTACATTGATAGCATATGCTTGAGAAAGTATTTGACCCTCTCCCTTGTCCACCAAATCTACCCCTACCATTTGGCTTCCTTCCTCTAAAGTTTGCTCTTTGACTTGTGCTTTGCCCTTGGCTGCTACTTGCCTCTTCTTGTGGCTTTGAGGATTATCCTCTTCCACCATATGTGCCTCTACCTTTGAAATTCTTACCTCTGCCCCTGTTTTGTTTGTCTTGCTTCCTCTTTAGTTTGTTCTCAACTTTGATTGCTAGTTTGTAGCACTCCTCCACCGTCCTTGGTGTGTCGAGACTCAACTCATCTTGGATGTTATACCTCAAACCATTGAGATACCTTGCCACCATCTCTTGTTCACCCTCTTCATGCCCTGTCCTTATACTCAACTTATAAAATTCCTCTATGTATGCTTGCACATCCATCTCCTTTTACTTGAGATTTTGAAGCCTTTTGAGGAACTGAATGTTGTAATTCATTAAGATCTTTTTGCTCAAAGAAGTAATTCAAACTATTATGATCCATTCGTACTACAAACTTCCCACCAACTATTGTCAAAACTTGGTTAATGCATGCATTATGGCAAGCATCTCTTTGTTGTGTATAGAACACAATTTTTCATTGTCTTTCGATTTCTTGCTTTTGTAGGCGACGGGGTGCCTATTTTGCCTTAACACTGCACCAATGCCTTCCTTCAATGCGTAAGATTCGAGTACAAAGGGTTGATTGAAATGTATTAGGGCAAGAACTGGACAAATGGTCATGATTTTCTTAAACTTATCAAACACCTGTTGTGCTTCATTCATCCATTTAAATGCTCCTTTCTTGGTTAGACTTGTTACGGAAGCTCCAAGTTGGGAAAACCCTTTAACAAATCTCTTATGGTAACTACACAACTCATAGAAACCACGTATTTCTGCAAGTGTCTTTGGTGGGGGCCAATCTCGAATGGTTTGAATCTTCTCTTGCTACATTTGAACCCCTTTTGCACTAATGAAGTGGCCTAAGTATAGAATTTCGGTCATACGAAACTCACATTTAGATGCTTTTGCATATAAGGATTGTGCTTCCATGATTCCCTAAACTTCATCCAAGTGCTTTAAATGATCTTCCCATGTCTTACTATATATAAGAATGTCGTCGAAGAATGCAAGCTTGGAATTTCGCAGCTATTTATTAAATATGTGATTCATATAAGATTGAAATTTGGCTGGTGTGTTGGTTAAGTCGAAAGCCATAACCAAAAACTCATAATGGCCAAAATGACATCAAAAAGTGGTCTTGTGGATGTCTTGCTCCCAAACTCTTATTTGGTGGTAGCCCAACCTTAGATCTATCTTGAGAAATAAATAGCACCATGCAACTCATCCAATAGTCCATCGATCTTGGGAGTCGGATATGGATTTTTAATTGTTTTTTTGCTTAAGGCTCAATGGTCAATGCACATTCGAGAGTCCCATCCTTTTTCTTTATTAGCACCACGAAAGATGCAAATGGACTTGAGTCAGGCCTTATATGTCCCATTTCAAGTAACTCCTTGATAGATTTCTCAATTTCATCCTTGGAATTCATGGAGTGTCGGCATTGTGTGGTGATGACAAGCTTTGCACCCTCTTCTAACTCAATGGTGTGTTCAAATCCTCTATGGCATGGCCTTCTTGGTGGTATGTCCCAAAAACCTAGACTATGCTTATCCAAGATTGGTTGTAAGTCATCATGATAATACTTAGGCTTGTTGCTCAATGATTTGCAGGAAACATGACATTGTGCGGCCCAAGCAACATCTCCATACCTACATATGCTCTCTATCCTTTTGGTTGATACAACTTCAGAAGCTCCATCGATAATCCCCAAAATACCACTTTCCTAACATCTACCTTGAACTTGAGTTCCATTGTTTGAAAACTTTGTGAGCACTTACCAATGGACATCATCCATTGGATACCAAGTATAACATGGGTATCACCCAACTCCACAACATAAAAATCATTGGTGACTATATAGTCACCAATTGTAATGTTCAATTTTGGTACCTTTGTTGAACAAGATATTTGGTAGCAGTTTGCCACCATCACACTAAACCCTTCATGCCCAACTATTTGAAGTCGCTTTTTGGCGACCAAGGTGTAATGTCGTAAATTGTACACCCTTGCTAGGGTGGTACAATTTCACACTTAGGTTAACACCCACCTTAGTGTGTCTTGCATCTTGCATTTCTAATTTCCCTTTAAGCATTTAATTAATCAATTTAATTAAATCTAAAGTCATATTTTATCACTTCACACATTATAAAATTGGCCCCTTTACCCTAAGTGTGCCCCTTTTTATTTTATTCCTCCAATAAATCATTTAATCATAAACCCTAATTATGTCCTATTTCGACCTTTAAGGGCCAATTTCGCATATCAAAACACCTCGAAATCAGTTGTAACTTTGGGATTCACTCTAATATCATAATATCTAACGACCCTGAAAAATTGGTGAAAAGTTGGTTGGACCGTGGCGGGAGTGTACATGGTCCTCGACTTTTTTCCTGAAATTTCGGTAGCACAATTCTATGATATTATAATGCTTAACCCCAAAAGATTGATGGGAAATTCAATTCTTAGGTCGGCCTAAAGACGAAATTAAGTCAAAATTAAGATCTAGGGTTTCATACATAAAAGCCCTCTTTCTTCATTTGAAGGCAACTAAGATCTATCTAATCTAAGGGAGTTTTCAACGAAGCAAGTATAATGAGCCTTCTATGTAGTGAAAGAGAAACCTATGTGGAGTCTTCAACAACATTCATCAAGCATTTGTCAAGCATTCATCATCAATTAGGAGCCTTGAAGACATTGAAGAATAATAAGAGATCTAGTGGCAATATCTCTCCCTTGGGGATTGGCATGATTTCATGTTATTTTAATGTCTTTATATGAGCTTCTTTACATCAATTTGCATATTTACATTCATGCTTTAGATCATTTAGTATATTTGGTTTCAAGGATTGTCATTTACATTCACATTTACATTTAGGGTTTACTCTCATGTGTAGGGTAGCTCTAGTTTCTTGTCATTTATGATCTTGCATACACACAAGGTTCTAGCACACACATTTTCAGTACGTTATCGGCTATTTGTAGAGGTGGAAATCACCAACACAGGGGTTTGACTAAGGCAAAACCCCTTATAGCCACCCAAACCTTCCCTTTTCAGCTGCAGGTGCAAAAATAGGCATCCAGAGGCAGTTTCAGATCTGGAAAAGGCATCCAAACCATTCAGAAGTCTCAAAAGTGCAGAAATTTGTCAAGGATAGGGGCGTGGCGCCCTGGTCCCTCTATTTTGCAGTCAAGTTTGACAAGTTGCTGACTCAGGACCTCCAGTTTGTAGTGTCTCAGTTGCAGCCTCTTGTCTGCAGAAACAGGACTATGGTGTGGCACCCTGGTCCAGGTCAGTTTTGTTCAATTTGCAACATCAGGTACACATCCAGAATCTCCCCCCTTTCATGCTGAGTATCTCAGTTTCAAATATGCAAGTTTGTGTAATTTCAATTTCATTTGATCATTCAAACCCTAGTTTTTCTCATCATTTGCAACAAGAGGATTAGAAACCATAAGAGGTGATCCTTGGCTCTCTCTTTCTCACAAGAAGTAGCCAAAGTGATCTATCTCCCTAAGCTCTTTCGTATTCCCAAAGTGTTGGCAAAAGTGGGATTTGGTCCTAGTTACCCAGTCTCGCTTTTCCCGCCTCCACACAAGGCTAAATCAATAAAGCTATTAGTAGCTCTGCTATCAATCACCACTATTATCTTTTGTCCTTGCAATACACCGCAAACTTGAAATGAGTTAAATCTTGGAGTTTCGGTCCTAGTAGTAATTGTACCACCATTTGTTTCTTTAGATGGGTGCTCTTTTACCTTTGGTGGTTAGTCCTCCATTTCATCTTGCTCGCTGCTTAGATCAGATTCGTTTTCTTCGTCACTATTGGGTACAACCTTGATATAATGAACTTTCCCCTTGCCGAGACACCTATGCCCTCGTTCCTCAAGGTTCTTTGCATGGCAAACAAAGTTTCTTCATCCATTTTGTTCGTCTTTGGCCATTCCGTTTGGTAAGTTTGTTTCACTTTGTCCTTTTGAAATAATTGGCCATGTGGATGGAATTTTGTTCTTTATTGTAGTTGAATCCATATCCGTAGCTTGCTTAACTGCTTCTTGAAGAGAGTTGAGAGCTTTGACTCAACCCCTTAGAGGGTCCATTAGGCCATCCATAAATAGAACCACCAATCTCCTTTTGGAAATGTCGGTAAACAATAGATAAAGTCTTTGGAAGTCCGCTATATATTCATCAATGGGTTCCCCATTGCATTAATTGTGCCATATCTTTAAAATGGAGCTTGGGATCTCTGTCTTAGTTCTTGTCTAGTTTCTTCATCCATTTTGTTCGTCTTTGGCAATTCCTTTTGGGAAGTTTGTTTCACTTTGTCCTTTTGAAATCATGACCATTTGGATGAAATTTTGTTCTTTATTGTAGTTGAATCCATATATGTAGCTTGCTTAACTGCTTCTTGGAGAGGGTTTAGAGCTTTGACTCAACCCCTTAGAGGGTCCATTAGGCCATCCATATCTCAACCCCTTAGAGGGTCCATCAGGCCATCCATAAATAGAACCACCAATCTCGTTTTGGAAATGTCGGTAAACAATACATAGAGTCTTTGGAAGTCCGCGATATATTCATCAATGGGTTCCCCATTGCATTAATTGTGCCATTTCTTTAAAATGGATCTTAGGATCCCTGTTGTCAAACCTTTCTATTAGCTTTTGTGTGAACTCCACCACATATGAAGTAACATGTTCATGGCCTATGGTCATCATGCCATGGTGCCACCATTCATGAGCCACCTTGTCCAGATGTAGGGCAACATATTTGATTGCATTGTCCTCCGACATTGGATTAAGCTAGAAGCATGAGTCAACCTTTGAACTCAAGCATGTGTTGTGGCCTTTCCCAAACCTTCAAAGTATGACAAATTAAGTTTACCAAAATTCCTGCTTAGATCATATGGATGGTCTCTATTACCCCTGTTGGGGAAGTGCCTCATTCTTATGTCCATGTAGTCTCTGAGGGACATATCTGTTTGCAACTCTCCATTAATCCAATCTTGGCCGAACTGATCTTGTAAGTCTATCAATGTAGGTTCATTGCCTTTTTGATGTTCCACTCTAGGTCTAGAATTGGTCGTAGGAGCACATTAATTTGGAGTTTTGTTGTTGATTGAATTGTCTTAATTTCCATCGTTGTCTCCATTATTGCCACGTTGGTTATTATTATTATTGTGGTTGTTACTTGTATTTATCATGGTTTGAGTCGACATGTAAAACAATTGTACCATTCGCTATTTAGTGGTTTGTTGTTTTGCCATGAATTGATTCATACAGTTTGTAATCCTTGGTGGATACCCAAGATATCAGAAGTTGTGTCACCTTCAGGGGTCTAGGCAGGTGTCTACTATCTTCTTATCTCCCTGTTATAATATCTTCTCTCCCTTTCACTCATACCTTCAAAGGCTAGCAATTCTCAAACTCTAATACCACTGTAATAGCCCTTGTGGAACCACTTGTAAATTTGCAAATTGTTCAAGAAATTATGCTTATAGTTCTTATGGTCTTGTTTGGAATTGTATAATGGAAATATTGCTATGTAAGACTTATATCAAGAATAACTTTAATTGGCTTAGCAAAGTGCTTAATTAGTGAGCCTTATATGGATGGGCTATGTTCTAATAGATTGTAATGTATCCTTCCTTATCTAGTAATAAGTGATGCAAATTTCAATATGCTGGTTTTCCTCTTGAGCAGCAAAATAGAACCAAAAAAATGAAATCAAAACACACTTTTTGATGTTGCTTCTCGTTTACAGCTGCATGCGCGAGTTTCTGGCATAGACTTGCCAAGTTTTGCCAAGTGTTAGGGTTTGATTTTTTTTTGAAAACTAGATATTCTTGAAAAAACAATGAAATAATTAGTAAAAACTGTCAAAAAATGGTGTTAAATCTTGTTCATTGGACTCTAAATCAATTTAGAGTACTTAGGAAAGGCCATTGTTGATTTTCTATTAACCTAGATGCAACAAAAATGAAGTAAAATGTTTTAAAAAAACATAGAAAAAAAGTCAGAAAATCTACTTGGGAATCCGATTTTGCTTCAAAATCCACTTCAAATCTACCCCAAATCCGTTTCTAATCAACTAAAATTGATGCAAATCACGTTGGAGAGGCTTGGGAGGTTGTTTTTCTTCTTGGGCAGCAAAACAAAACCCCCCAAAAGAAGAAATTAAAACATACTTTTTGACATCGTTGCCCTTTTACAGCTGCGCGCACGAGTTTTTGGCAAACTCATCATGCGGACCCATTGAGTTTTTGCTAAGAACTCACCA
This sequence comes from Cryptomeria japonica, assembly GCF_030272615.1. Classification (NCBI taxonomy): domain Eukaryota; kingdom Viridiplantae; phylum Streptophyta; class Pinopsida; order Cupressales; family Cupressaceae; genus Cryptomeria; species Cryptomeria japonica. The sequence continues at coordinate 116,969,374 of NC_081414.1, read as the reverse complement.
AAAACTCTGCAAGATTTTGGGAAAAACACGGGCGAGTTTCTAGGCAAGTAAATGGGAGTTTACTCGCTAGGCCTAAAAACTTGCAAGTTTTTGTCTACTCATTGAGTGGATGATAAGTAGTCCAACTATGGTTGAATCCACAAACTTGGTAAGTTGTTATTGGTTTGTTGAATCCACAAGCTTGGTGAATTGATATTGGTATGTGGACAGTTGAATACACAAATTGACTATGGATAGTTGACTGTTGGTTGGATAATCAAAGCATTTGCCTAGACATGAGGAGTTTGGGTTGATTCTAATGCAGGGTTGGATAACTAGAACATTTGCCTAGACATAAGGAGTTTGGGTTGATGTTGATGTAGTGTTGGATAATCAAGACATTTGCCTAGATGGATAAGTTTGGGTTGATACTAATGAAGAATTCTATAATCAAGACATTTCCCTAGACAAAAGAAGTTTAATTTGATGTTGATATAGTTTTCTTCATGTTTTTCTTTTTTTCATAATGTAAACCTTAAGGGAGGGTTGTGAGGAAATTAAGGTTCACACATAATAATTTTTTCTGATAGGTTAGTTAGTTGGGTGAGAATTTATTCTGTAATTAGAAAATAAGGCTATTAAAGTCAATGTAGATCAACCTAAAATAATCTGATTGAATCAATACAAATTTTATATTTTAGTTTTATCTTTATTTGCTGCAATGACTTGATTTCATTTTATCTATGTTGGCTCATCCATTTTTAACATAAAAGAACATAAGCAAGAGATTTATAATGTTAGGGTGGATAGTCTACTCCAAAAAAGAAAAAAGAAAAAAATAAGATTATAATAGGAAGTTAATAATATGCAGAGTGGGTAATACTAATCTTGATTTCTAAAATGGGTCATGGAAAGAAAGTATAGAGTGTATTTGATTTCAAAACACACAGAAGTTTGAGTGATTCCTCTATACAATTGTTTTGAATCTATTTCCACAAGTTATTGAAATCGAAACTCCCCCTAGTGTTTAAATTTTACTAAGTATTTATTATGTTGTTTGTATTGGTTGTGTAATTGATTGTTAACAAATCGACTTTGGTATAGCCTCAAGCTATCTTCTTGTTACCATCCATTCATGACAGACCATGATAGAGAAATTCTATATTATTGCGGAGGTAAGTGGTGTAAATCATTGAAAGATCTAACCAATTATGTCTTGTCAAATGTAAAAGTCAATGTTGAGTGTCTCTTTGGTGTGAATGATGATTTGAAGGACAAGATATTTAGAACCATTGTTCTCAGGAACTATGGACAAGATTGTTGAAAATTCAAAATATTATAGGTATGTTAGTTTGGTTCCAAAGTTTCTTGAAGTCAAAGACGCTCAACGGTTACTACTGCTATATTACATCAGCTTAGTAATGTGTCTTGTAGTAAGGTCAGCCATTGCAAAGCCTAGTCCATAAGGCCACCTTGGCTCCATTCGATTATCTTTTGCTTAAATCCGGTACAATGGAATACCTTATGTCTATAGATTACCTTTTTGTTATGGTTAATAATGTGACACGATACATAAATTTATAATAACTTGATTACAGCAAGTGATTGTAGAAAGGTTTTGTTTATGACATTTTACAAAATGGTGTTTTAAACAGGTTGCCCCTCGTACAACTATATTGTTGGATAAATCTTTATGAATTTTAAACTCCAATGGTTGATACAAATATAATCAATTACTAGTGAATTAATGATAATTTTTGTGGCAATTTTTGCATTCTCGTAAAAATGGCGGAGAATGTTTGTGGCTTGGTTTCAGGCTACATGAAGGTTTTCGTTACAGACATGGAGCAGACTATAGATGCTCATTAAACAGAAGATTCAATAGATCTTAACTTAGTGATTCCAAATATGGCAACAATCAATCGAATTGGTCATGGAAGGCTCCGATGAACCCTAATAGCTGGAAAAAGGAAGAGCGAATTGGATTACAGGCCTTCTTGGGCACGACAGGGGTTTAGGTTTGAAGGATATCGAGCTATTCAGAATGGTCCAAGAGTGGATTTTAAATCTGTGCAATAGAAATCTTGGTGCCCTAAACCCTCGATGGAAGCGAGAAAGGTTCTAGAGGTAAACCCTAACTCTGAATATAGTCGGGTTGTTTCTCTGGAGATTGGCAATATAGAATGGAGTTAGTCAATCCGTTTTCTCCAAGATAAGGCTTTTTTTATGAAGTGGGGGGGCATTTGGCCTGCCTTCTCCAAAATCTGCTCTTAGTGTAATGATCAATGGAGTGAGAATATAGAGCTTAAAACAATAGCAAATGGTGTTTTTTTGGTAATATGTCCCTTGATGCATGATAGAGATTGGATCCTCAATAACGAACCTTTTTTTATGGAGTGTAAGGGTTTTTTATTTCAATCCTCTAGAAGAGTTTACTAACATAGTTTCGATTTGGTTAAAACTTCCTGATTTACCTCAGGAATATAAGGATTTGGAAACCCTAAAGAGGATAGGTGTAATAGTGAAGGAAGCTATTGACAAGAATATGTGTTAACTGGCAAACGATTCACATTCTCCTTGATATTATTGAAATTAAATCAGGATCAAAAGAAAAAGCTAATGTTTGAAGAGGAATTGGAATCTTGTTCGAAGTGTAAGGTTGTAGCTCACCCTAGTGGAATGTGCAAAGAAGGGGACACATGTAAACAAACAACTCAAAGTCGTTTAGTTGAAGAGATCATAAGAATCTCAGAAGGTCATCAATGGGAGAAGCAATGGAACGAGATAGATTGGGAAGTGCTACATTCTTTTAAAGGGAACTCTGATAGGGACAATTCTGGCATATTTAGTCTCGGGGGTGGTGTCCAAAACAGTATTATAGATGAAATCTTTGATTGTGACACTTACTTGTCAAGTTCAGAACCTGAGAAAGACAATAATAGAACTATGGATTCTGATATGGACAAGAGATTCTCAGAGTATGAGGCACGTCTTCAAGGATGGGAGAAGATCTTTGATTCAGAAATATTGGGAGATGATAGGAATTTGGAGAGAGAGTCTGTATATAATGAAATCCTGGTAGAAAAGAATGAAACTTTAAAGATGGCCAGTGAGGGACCAAAGCTTGAGGGTTCAAACAAGGAAAATAAGGAAGCATATGATAGACCCATTGTAGAGGCACCCCAGATTCCATCATTAAGGATGGTTTCAAATAAAATGACTCAAAATTCTTCACAAGATCAGATTTTTAGAGTTTTAGAGCAGAATCCACAGATAGATGTTACTGATATGGCAGAGGAAGAACTGATTTTTAAGGATATACAGATTTCTCCAATTAGAAATCCGGAAAGTTCTTTTGAGGGTATGCAGGATAGTGTTGGTAACTCTTCAGATTCAGATATGGAGGATATTTCTATGTATGCTCGAGAGGAGGAGGATGATCTGGGATTGCTAGCATGTGCAAGGGAATCGAAGAAAAGAACCTTGGAACAAACACCCTCCCTCCAAGACAAAGTCAAGATTGGAGAGAAGGGGAAGCAGGGAGCTAAATCCAATAGGGATTGGCTACAAATGGTGGGCAATGTTGCTGGTCAAAGCAAATTGAGATCGGGAAGATGTTATGCCTCTTCCCAGAAGCAATGAGAGCTATATCGTGGAATGTCAGGGGCTGCAATGCCCCTGACAAGATTTGCCCGATCAAGAGATGTCTTGATCAAGCGAGGCCAGACTTAGTTTTGATACAAGAAACCAAAATCAAAGTGGAAGACATTGACTCATTTGCTAGGAGATTCCCGAGTTGGAACTGTCATCTAGTTGAAGCTCAGAGAGCCTCGGGGGGTTTGGTTGTCTTATGGAGGGGCTCGGTTGTAGAGGTTGAAGTGGTTAGTCAAGACAAATGGTGGCAGCTATTAAATTTTTTCTCAATACAGCAGCACACAAGTTTATAAGTTTTTAATGTTTATGGCCCTAATAATTATGATCAAAAGAAAAAGTTATGGAGTGACCTTCGATCATATTGAAACGGGATGAGGAAAATTTGTTTATAATTGGTGAAGATTCCAATGCTCTTCTTCGCTCGTTAGATAAAATGGGGGGGATAGGTTGGAATGGTCAAAGTCACAAGGATTTCAGTGCCTTTGTGCTGGACAATGGTCTGATCGAGCTTCCTTTCAGATTGGGAGACTTTACCTGGACCAATAGGAGTGGTTTTTTAAACATAGCTGAATGGCTTGACCGTTTTTTCATCACCAGTGATTGGTTTGATACACATTGTACTTGTATAGCTGAGATTCTTCCTATTACAGGATCAGATCAGTACTCGATTTGTCTCAGAATACAAGATGATTCAACTCCAAATAGATGTCCTTTCAAGTTTGAGGCAATGTGGTTGAGAGATAACAACTTTAGAACCTGTGTGGAATATTGGTGGCGTCAAGCTCCTGATGTAACGGGTAACATAGCGTTCATTTTTTTCAAAAAGCTTCAATTTCTAAAAGAACAAATCAAAAGGTTAAATAGAGTCCTTTAGAAATATTTTTGCGAGAAGCTAAGGTTAGAAGGAGAGTTAAAAGAGTTGCATGAGCAGATCATTTCTCAGGGTATGGATGAAGTAGCCTATGGTAAAGAGAAGGTTTTAAATAAGTTATAGAAATCAAGGGAGACATGGCTCAAAGATGGTGATAGAACTACAAAATTCTTTCACACTTCGGTCAAAGTCGGGAGGACTCGTAACAAGATTTTCTCAATCAAGAATGAGAATGGTGATTTTCTCTTAGAGGTTGATCAGATAAACATGAAGGTTGTGAGATTCTTCTCAAATATATATAATGGAGGGGAGGGACATGTTGATGCTCCACATCCTATTTTGGATGTCATCCACTCATGTGTTAAGGAAGATCACAATAAAATGCTAATGGAGCCTATTTCACAAGAGGAAGTGAGGCATGCGATTTTCAGTCTTGGGGCGGATAAATCTCCGAGACCCGAAGGTTTTCAACTTTATTCTATCAAAAGTTTTGGAACCTTTTGGTTGTGGATATTGTGGATATTGTGGACGAGTCAAGAAGAGGGGGGTTTATTCTAAAGGATTTTAATAACACTTTTATTTTCTTAATCCCCAAGAAGACGACAATAATTCATTTGATGATTTCATACCAATATCCTTGTGTAACACAATATACAAGATAATTTCAAAGGTCATATCTAATAGGCTCAAAGTGGTTTTAGATTTGGTGATCTCTAATGAACAAAGTGACTTTGCCCCAGGGAGATCCATTTATGAAGGCATAATTCTCGCTCATGAGGTTGTTCGCTCCATTAGATTGGCAAAAACAGAAAAAAAAAATGATGGTAAAAGTTGACATTAAGAAAGCGTATGATGATGTTAATAGGGGCTTTCTACTACAGGTGTTGTCTAGATTTGGGTTCTCAAATGATTGGATATCTTGGGTGAGAAGTTGCATTAGCTCCCCACGCTTCTTTGTTCTTGTTAATGGAAGTCTCCAGGGATTCTTTGAATCGAAGAAGGGGATTCGACAAGGGGATCCATTATCCCCATTCCTTTTCATCATCATGGTAGAGGTGCTTGGAAGGTTGATCTCAAAGAAAGGTGGTGAAGGTGTTTGGAAGGGTATTAAAATTACTGATGGTGTTGAGCCCCTTACCCATTTATAATTCATTAATGATACATTCCTAGCTGGAGAGGCTTTCGATCGGGAAGCTAGAGTGACAAAATAGACCTTAGATGATTATGAACAGGCCTCGCAACAAAGAATTAATTGGCATAAATCAGAAATCTTCTTTTTCAATACCGATCCAGTAAAACAGAGGGATATATGTAGGATTCTTGGCATGAGAATTGGTAATTTGCTTGGCAAATATCTTGGGATTCGTTTTTTGGGTGGCACCAGCAAATCAGATTTATGGAAGAGTCTTGTGGACGACTGCTTTAATAAAATGGATGGATGGAAAAGTAGGTGGCTTACTTCATCTGGAAGGATTTTAATGTTAAGGTCTGTTATTTCTACCATTTCGATCTACTCTATGATGTGCTTGACGATTCCAAGTAAGGTCATTAAAATTATTAACCATCGAATGAGGAATTTTTTTGGAATGGAGCTAATGAGCAGGACAAAATCTCGTTACTATCTTGGGATAAAACTTTGTAAATCCAAGAACAAGGGTGGGGCTAGCTTAAGAGACTAGCATTTGATGAATGACGCCTTGGGAGCCAAATTGGCTTGGAACCTCTATTCCAATCCAAATCAGCTCTGGGTCAGAGTAATGAGAGAAAAGTACTTAGACTCCTTGGAAGATCATAGAGTTTTCACAATCTGAAACCCGCCTAAAGGGTCAACTATATGGAATTTCATTGTTAGTTGCAGGAGGGTTATCACTGATCATATCTCATGGTAGATTGGTAATAGAGAAAAAGCTTAATTTTGGGAGGATTCTTGGTCAGGTTTGACAACTTTGAAAGAGATAGATGGACTGCAGGGGCTCAGAGAACACCTAGTGCCCCTTTGGGGGGATAGAGTTAGGGATTATGTGATGACTAAGGAAATGACTCGTGGGGTTAAATGGGTCTGGAAGGATTTCGCAGCTACAGGGTTTTCAGAACAACAACAAAATGTTTTAAAGGAGGTGCTAGATCAGTGGAACTTGCTTTTCACTAGTAATGAGGACCGAGTTATTTGGTGTGGGGCTCGGGATGGTCAATATTCAGTAAAATTGGGTTATCAGGTTTTGGAAGGGAGGGATATTGAGGTTTCGAAGGCTGAGGATCTTTTTTGGAATAAGAACTGTCTTCCGGGTGTTTTCGCTTGGTCAACTATTAAAGTTAGGATTTTGATCGAGGAGAGAAAGAAACGTATTGGTTTTGTTGGCCCATCCAAGTGTGTGATGTGTGGGAGAGTTGAAGAATCTGTAGATCACCTTCGTTTACAGTGTGAAGTTGTTTCAAGGTACTGGGCTAATCTGAAAGAAAAATTGAATTGGTGTGGCCCATTGTAAAATACTCTTAAAGGGGTGTTTGAAAGTTGGCCAATTCCTACAAGGAAATCATCATTATCAAGTATATGGATTTCAAGCCCTTCATTAATAATATGGGAAATATGGAAAGAGGGAAACCACAGAATTTTCGTGGACAAGTGGGAGGAGGATAGGAGGTTACATGATAGAATAAATTTGTCAATTGAGGAAGTAGTTGGGACTGCAGCCTCTCAACCTCATTCGGTTTCTTTGCCATTCACTTTGGAGGATGAAAGTATTCATAAGATGTGGCCAAGCATCAAGATTAGACATGGGGTTTAGACAATGAAGAATTCTAGTAAACAAGATTAGTTAAATGTAGATTGGGAACCCCCTGTCATAGGTTGGCATAAGGTTAACTTTGATGGGGCAGCTAAATTTAACCTCAGACCCTCTGGGGTGGGATTTGTTATCAGAAATGAGAAGAGTGAGATTGTCAAATGTGGAGCCATGAAAATTAAATCTGGAACTAATAATGAGGTTGAAGCCAATGCAACGCTTATAGCAATCAGGATAGCTATTAATGCAGGTGTTAGAAATATATATTTAGAAGGGGAATCATTGGTCATAATTCAAGCCATTAAAAATGGGGTTATAAATGTGTGGGCACTTACAGGGCTATATCTCTTTGATCTTAGATGAGCTGAAACACTTTGAGCAATTTCAAGTGAGTCACATAAGAAGAGTGAAACAAGGAGGCAAATATTCTTTCAAAATGGGTTCTCAGCTTTGATCAGGAGGGGGAATTGAGACTATAGGATTTTGAATGCCTTCCTAATTTAAAAGTAGACTTAGCAATTGTCAGGATTTTTTAGTTTAAGGATGTTATTGTGGTTTCTTTTAAAGGCCGAGAAGCAATGATTATTCCTAGGAAAGTTGGCTTTAGTTTTGGGGAAGTTTTAGTTAGTCGGGTTTTTCAAAAATAGGTACATCTTCTCACATAGAGGCCACTTGTGATAAAACCCCGACAATCTAGTTGGGTTTATAGGAAGTTTGGTGCTCTCATATTGAACAGTTGAATGGACAACTTGTAATAAATGATGGCATCATTAGAAGACGATGGTGATAGTCTGGATGACTCTTTAATGAGGGATGTCGTGTGAGTTTGAAGGCTTGATTTGGATCTCATTATTCATAAATTAATATGTGGATGGATTTTGGGCATGTGGAAGGATGTTGAAGAGTTTTTTATTTGCGAGGGAGGACGATGATGTGATAAGTCCCAGATACTTTATGTGTGACCTGCAGATTTGTAATTATTTCTTTGATGAGAATTGTCCCATAACCTTGCTTAAAGGCAAGGTGTTGCGGTTTTTTTGCTTCACATAGAAGCTTTATCCGCATAACAGAGTAGAGGAGTGATAAGCTTGGAGAGAAGGAGTAGCTATGGAGGCTAATTTCACAGTTAACACCAAGAAGCAACAAAAGGGTTTCAAAGGGCAAGTGAGCAAGGAGAGAATGCAGGGGCTTCTCAAATTCAAGGAAGAGGAGGTGGTGAATGCTGCTTTAGGGGTTTTGGGAAATATGTTTATGGAGAATAAACGACAATGGAGAGTAAATTTGGATATAATTTCCATGATAATAGCTTGGGGCCTAGAGCTAGGTGAAGACACCGACGTGGTCAAATGGGTTGCAACTTCACTCTTTGAGGAGGAGATGCTTGAAGATCTGAATTCCATATTAGAGTGGGCAATCCCAAGGGTAGGGTCGGATATCTCTGAGGGGATTGAAGATAGTGATGAAGCGGTGAAGTTTGGAATTGTTCCCTTTGTAAGTGGGGAGGGCAAGGTGGATAAAGATGCTTATGAATTGGAAATTGCAAGGGCCTGGGAAGAGCTTAAAACAATCATTCGACGCCATGAGCAGGAGGAGAATGAATTAATGCGTGCATGGCCAAGAGCGGTTTCGAGGTGAGGTCGATCGAGGAACAAGGGTAGGATGTGTCGAGATGCTAGGAATGATGGTGGAGCTTGAGAGATGAAGGTTTCTAGAGAGCGACATAACACCTGAAAATTGCAAACAAAGGTAGGACGACGAAGGTTTTTTGTTTCAATCTACATTTTTGAATTTTGAAGTTGACTTTTTTGCAAATTAAAGCTTATAGTTCAAGATGGTTCTAAGACATGTTGTTTATCATAAGGGATATTGTTAATCTCTTTTACAAATGTTTGTAAAGGTTTTTGTTCTGTATCAGTTGTAAATGATGGACTAAATATAGTCCTTTTTGGTTTAGGGAAGATCTCTCTGGTTGGAAAGACATATTTTGACTATAAGGGTGGTTAAGATAGTTTTTTGGTGGTTGTTTTATGAGCTACTGGACTCATGGGTTGTTTTAGATGTATGGAGTTGTGAATGGTGCCCGGTTTTTACGTCTATGTATTTCTTTCATATATATTCTAATTAAAATAATAATCTTATTATCGACCAAAAATAAATAAAATGATAATTTATGTGGCAATCTATTCACTTGGATGTCAATGTTATGAGATCTGTAAAACTTCTTTATATTATAAAAATCCCTCTAAACAATTTAACTTTGTTTTAAACTTTGATTTGTAGCTGAAATTTTGAATATTGAAATTTATAACATGTAGGAGTTGATTAATGAATTGAGATCAATTTTGGCAAGCAAAGAATGGAAAGTCTCGACAACAATAATCTGGGGGATGAGAGATAGATGGTTAAACTATGATGGTGTTGAAAAATATATGAAAAGTACAAATCATGAACTAATACAACTACGTAAGGTATTTTCTATGCTTGAACTTCTTGTGTTTTTAATTTCTTAATATCTCTTCACATTTTTTTAACTTTTTAGAATATTTTTTCTCATAACCTATTGCATTTGATATATGATTACTTATGTTTGCAAAATGTATTTGTACCTAAATGTGTTTAGGTGATGTATAGGAAAACATTAGATAATAGGGCCTTTTAGCTTTCTATTTTATTCTTTGTGAACAGTCACATTTTATGTTATAGTTCATAAATTAGATGTTAGATAGTTTATATTGATGCTAGTGGTTAATACTAATTTATTATGCAGTAAAGTGGGTTGGGATGTCAATAAAGATTAATTAGTAGTAGTTGGTTATGAATCTTGCTCTATAATTTTAGATTAGCAACTCAAGAAATTTTTATTGAAAAATCCAAAATGTTTGTCAATTATAACAAGTTGAAACATATAATCATTCAAATTCTTTATACAAGCTCTCTATATTGTTCAAGAAAAAAATTATGTTCTATGCATTGAAGTAGTTTGAAGCATCTAATAGAGAAAGGTAGATTTGTGAAATATTTTGATTCAAATAATAAAATAATATTTTACGTTGGATGATTTATGTCATTTTGTTATTATGCCGAAGGCGTGTTATACACACATATGGATGTAAAAACATTTGTCAATAAAAACTAAACATTTAGTTTGACGTGTATGTGACACTTGAATGCATTAAAAAAAAAAAAAACATATATTTATATTTTCTATTTAGTATTTACAATATAACATCTTTAAAATGCATCTCACAGGTGCTATATATTTAAGGTAAATTTGGCATGGCCTTAGTTTTAATGTATTCTTAAAATTATACATTTTTGTGGAGCATGCAGCTTGTTAATATTTCTTTCAAAATTATTTTAAATGATGGTATACTATTTGAGATATTGTGTTGCCTTGTAAGGAATTTAATTTAAGAATTTAATATGGTTAGATCTATATAAAATTGCCAAGAGAACAATACTGAGAAAAAAAAAAATATTATCAAGGGTTTAATTTCAAACTAGATCATATTTGTAATTTGATTTGGAAGCACAAATCTAAGCCATTATCTCTCTAGTAAAGAGTCAAGGACTTGGTATCTACTTTCTCAAAATGATCCAAGGCACAATCCTAGCCTCATCTCTTATGACAATAGGATACTTGAATCTAGTGAGGCTTAATTTTCGGTGGGTTTATTGAGAAACATTCAGCTTCACCAGCATAGTAAGAACCTTTTTTAATTTATTTATAAAAGCTTTAATACATTAAACAAGCCATACATCATTTTCAAATATTAAAATTATTTTAAATGGAAAAATAATTTCATAAAAAAAAATATTAAAACATAATTTTTTTAATTAAAAAGTAATGTGCAAGGAATAAATTCACGTTATTCATAATAATGTGTAATGAAACATGTGCATTGGTTTTTGCTTGCGGTACGATAAATGAGCTTCCTTTAAAAAAAACTATATTTTGTGAAAAAGGCAATTAGTTAGCATACAAAATATGATAAAATTTTGAATTAAATGTCAAGTATGTAGATACAACAAACTATTCTGGCAAAAATAAAAGGGCCAAAGCTATTGATGGTGTTTATTTGTAAAATATTATTCTAGTGAATGTAATACTCCAATCAAAACATTTCAACAAACTTGCAATCTTTTTTTTTATTGCCCACTCTTAGACAATCTATCAAACAATTGATGGAACATTGAACCAATCAGCATTTCCAAAGTTAGTGGTTAGAAACAATTTAACCATCTTTTATTGTCATGGGCATATTCACAAACATTTGTAGGGATTGAAAAATTCATAGATATTTTAACAAATAGTCAATATGCATCAACCTTTCATTGACAATTTGTCAACAGAATCTTTGCTAGTACTCAATGCCAAGATACAATAGTTGTAGAAATTGATATGTATTATACAACTAATATCTTATGCATCTTTTATTACAACATCATACATTTGGCAAATTCTAATATTCACCTTAGAAGATTATCAAACACATAAGTAGTGCCTTCCAAGGGTGATTACATATCAAAAAGATGTTTATTCCTGCTTGTAACCCCTGATGGGCCCATCTAGGGAGATCTCTCTCTCGATGGTCCTAATGACAGTATCACTTGGACTGTTGTTCGTCGCAGGTGGAAGGGGAAGTCTTCCCCTCTCTGCCATGGTTCGAGAGCCTCTGCCCCTCCTTGACCTAGGTTTGGTTTGTTGGTTAGATAGGTTTTTCCTTTCTGCATGTCTAATTGTTTGTTAATTTTGTGGAAGTGCCTTTATGGCTTGTCTTTTTTTTTTTTATCCTCGTAGCTTGCGATTAATATGTTGTTAATATGCGGCTATTGGTTTTTGTATTTTAGGGACACCATCCTTGTTTTGTTGCCTTTAATATAAAAAACAACAGTAAGTATTGTAGCAAGTACTATAGCAACCTTAAAAAATATGTTTTTAATATTTTAACTAAAAAGTTAGATTAAAGAAATCTCATTTAATTTGTCCTATCAATAAAGTATAATTGTTAATCAACTATACCAAAAGGGTTTTTGTCCTTTAATTGAAAAATGAACCAAATTCAATCTTTTCAATAAATTAAGGTATGATAAAATGCCTATGATGAGAGCTTTCTCTCCTCATTCCTCCTTTTAAACATATTTTAGAAATAATAAAATATTATTTTGTACAACTTTTTTATTTATGTTTATAAGTGACATTAATTTAACTTTACATTTTGGGCCTGAAAAATAAGTCACTTTTTAATTTAATTATCGAACTTAATAAAATAATTAATTAAATATGCCATTTGATGACTTTATATAGATAATTTAATTTAGTTAATTAATTTCCCTTAGCATATCTTAATTATCCTATGAGAATTAAAATAAGGGTCTTTGTCAATTGTGTACGCTTATAAAAGGGACATCATAGATATTAACATAAAATTTTACATTTCATGTCTTCTAATATATTTGGAAAAAAATGTGTTAAATTATTTTAAAACTTGGTTTTGTTTATGAAAATATTTTTTTAATATAAGGTTAAAATTATTGACTTTTTCCAATCAATGTCTTTTGAAAATAGGCTGGACATCATGCCCAAGAAGATTATGGTGAAGAAGTTGGCGAAGTTATTAGAAAAGTACTGAAAGGGAGAATGTAGAATTTTAGCATTCATTTATTAAAAGATTGAAACATGTTATATTTTATTTCATTGATTCTAAACATTTAAAATTAATTGATATATATATATTAGTAATGATTTTTTAATAAACTTTCTGGTTTTGAACTCTTCAATGTTTTGATATTTCAAAGGACGTTTTATGGTTCCTCTACCCTATTATTAATCAATTCAACAAGATATTATTAAGTGCACACCCAAACCCACACCCACACACGCACACGCACACGCGCATCCGCGCAGGCACGCATACACTCACGCACACAGAGATTTAATGAAGCCGAAAAATATCTCAACACAATCACTCATTTGCTTGTATTGGACTTCAGATAGATATTAATGATCTTGTATAGTGGCATCTATTTGCACATCCATTGCCTCACTCAATTTCTCATTTACAATCATTTACTTGATACAAGGTTTAGCTCATGAGTATGTTTTGTACGTCAACTCTTGCATAATAGGTTCTCAAGGGTGCTCCTTAGCACCACCTAGTTTTCCTCTAGGTATGCATTAGGTGAACATATTATATTGGTATTGAAGGCCTAACTTTTCTTAGGGTGAAATCATGTCATCTAGACATGATCTTGTCTTGGGCACATAGCTTCACAAATCATTGTCATCTTAGGTCTTTGAACCATAATCAAGTTTTAGTTTTTAGTTGCATGACTTTGTTCTAGCATTATATCATTCAAAATCAACAACAATCCAATTTCTAGATACAAAAATCTAATTAATCTCATTTACATTTTACCACATATTCCATTACAACCCTTATTGCACCTCTACAAAATGTTTAATATTTTTAATTAAGATAAGCAAGAATTTTGAAAAAGGCCTAGACGCTTGCACAAAAGCAAGAAAGAACAAAAGAAGTGGGAAACAAGGGTCCTAAACCTATACAAATCTTGCCAAAATTTTGGATGAAATAGACCCAAATAGGCCATTAACAACAAAGAAATGGGACAAACAAGAGTGTAGAACTACTGCAGTCAAGATGTCAAACAAGACGACATACAAAAGAGAGAGAAGGGAGTAGTAGCATCCCACTTAGAGGAACCTAGGTCAGGAGGGCATTGATCTTTCACCCATAACATGATTATAAGTTTGGGAAGGGGAATAAGAAAGACCTTTTCTCCTACGAACAACAGTCCATGTCATATTGTCATTCAAATGTTCATTACAAAGGGAAGCATGAGGAGAATGTAAATATATTTGAGAAAAGACAAGAAAAGTTGCAAATCATTAAACATAAGATATGTGCCTCATTGTTTTCATTAAAATACATCACACATTTATATCATTCACATCTTATTTTATTGGAAACTTCCCAAACAACTTTCCTAAATATATTGAGTTGTTTTAACAACTCATCACAAACACATCCATACCACTAAATATTAGCCTATTTCACAAACTACAAGCCTAACAATAATTATTATATGCATCCTATAATGCAATGTTCCTAACATAAATCTACATACATTTTACCAAGCAACATCTTCTTATGGACCTATCGTGAAATCTACAAGTTACATCATGTGTCAAAGAGATTTATAATAGATCTATACACAAATTTATCAAGATTGTTAGGGCTCCCTTAACATTCGCATCAAATTAAGACAACTCATTATCTCTCAAACTACACATGTGCTATCTTAACATCAAGCTAGAATATGATTACACTCGTCACCCTCATACCTTCCTAGTGGTTTATTCCCCAACTTGATGTATGGATTGAGATTCGGTGCAACACCTCTTTTGTCTTGCATTGTCCATCAAGACTAGTGGATGATCAATAATAGACTTTAACTAACATAGTTTAAGAACAACTTTTACAATTAATAATGACACTCACATTAAACAATAACATTTTAAAATGCAAATTCCTCATCAAATGTTTGAGGAACATCATCACAACCTTCATCAATGTCACACTCTTCAATGTTTTCAGATCCAATCAATGCATCTAGCTTGATCTTCCCATTTAGCTAGTCCTTAGCCCTTTGAAAGCAATTGATTTCAATATGACCATTTTTGTTACAATAGTAAAATGTATGATGATCTCGGATGAGGATTATATCTTTACTATTGATGTGTTGACTTTGGTTGATGATTTTTTGTTGAATTGAGTTGCAAAATTGCTTTCTGTGTCATGTAAATTAAAACCTTCAACTTGCATCTGTCTTCTTTGCTTTTGTAGAAGTAAAGATGATGATTTGTCAAAGACGGGTGTTTGAGTTTGTGCAATCAAGTATAGTGATTCAATAAAAGCTCTATAAGATGTTGACAACCCTCTTAGTACTATGTTGACCATATCTTCATTGTCTATCTTTTTCTTCATAGACACTAATTAATTGTGGACATTTTAAGATGCATGATATATTTTGAAATTGAACATCCTTCATGCAACTGAGAGGAGTATAACTGATTCTTCAAAATAAAGATCTACTTTCTTTTGAAGCCTAGTACGTATCACACAACTTGGTCCACAAATCTGCAATAGATTCTTCATAGTGAACTTCAAGAATCAAGTCATCTCCAAGAGACAATTTAAGTATTAACAAGGCTTATTATGATGCTTGTCATAATCTTTAGCATTGGTATTTGGTCTATCCTCCTTTATGAGAAAGAATCTTTGTGAGGTTCTTGCACTCACGAATCATCAAGATCATATGACTCCAAACATTTTAGTTTGTCAGTCATTTTTTTGTGATTTTGGTAGCATCGAAGCCTAGTTGTTCCCCGTCATTGACAACTTCAAGTCTGGGTCATGCTATCAACTATGGGTGAGATTCTAAGTTGAATCTTTTAAATTTTTAATAGTCCACTTAGCAAGTTCATTTGCAACTGTGGGTGAGATTGAGACAACATTCCAAAGATCTATTTTATATATCAGATGTAATTGTATCTAGATATCTATCATGTATGACAATATCTACCTTCAAATTTCTCAATGAAACTTAATTTGTCTATGACAGTTGATTTAAGCAAAATAAAATCAAAGGTGTCGGGTTCTACCGATAATGCACCGTGATTAATAATTTTTACACATTGATGTTAATCAAATAAACATACTTTTGATGACGCAAAACTTAACAATTTGAAAAATAGACTCTATCCAACTTGCCTTTGACTTCCATTATACAATATTTTACTTGATTTTTGGAGAATGAGTCAAAATATCTCTATAAAAATGATAAGATTCTTAACAACAAAAATAAATTACAAAATTAAATAACTCAATGGTTATGATTGCGACATGTTTAATATAACTAACAATTAATGAAAGCATTGGCAATTATTCTTGTTGGCAATTTGGCATTAAGTTGTCTTTGATGTCAACTGGTTTGGCAAGGTCATATGATGGCAATACACATAAGAGTGAGCAGACTGAAGGAAGGCTACCGATACACATGACTTGGGTCAACTACCGGTAAAGAAGGCTTATCGGTAAGGCATAAACCGGGATGAACACACAACAACCGGTGAACAAAATAGAAAGGATGTTTGGTGGTCATATCGGTAACATAGACTAAACCGGTAGTCAACTTGGGTCGACAAAGTATGTCAAACCAACATAAGAATCCAAGCAAAGGAGGATGTTGACAAGCATGACAGCTAGATGCCAGGTGGAGGTATTGCACAGGGTGGTGGAGTGTGCATCGATGAAACAAATTTGCATTCAGGTCGACTTTAATGAGGAGATCGCAAGTCACGGAGGATGCCAGAAGATTGTGGCTCGAGGAAGGCAAGCTAGAAAAGCAATCGCATTGATCTTGCAAGAAGATTTGATCTTCATACCTATTAGGTGAAGGAAATAACAAAGCCATTAATGGCGAAGTGACAGAGAAAAGCAGAAAAGTGTGGTGCAGAACTCCAAATTTAGAAAAACGCATATTGGAATGCGAAGTTCAGTTGGTGATTGAATGTTGTCATAAAGATCAAATCTCTGAAAAGCAGATTGCATCAGAGATGATGCAGATTGAAATTGAAAAGGAAAACCTAACACGACAGTGTTTGAATGCATTCTTGGCAAGAAACTATGGTGATAAATATGAGCTTGAAACAGAGCAAGGTGATGCTTGTAGAGAAGAGAAAGAGAGCTTAAGTGAAGAGCAGGATCATTTGGCCTTAGAATTTATTCTAAAAAAGTTTCAGAGTGAGTGAGCAAGCAGACTGGTGAGAGGGTTTAAACGACAGTGATTGAGTACCGATATAACTGTAGCAGGTCCAACAATTAAGCAAACCAGTGAGGTGTGATAGAGCAAGACAACATCCAAGTGTGACACAATATGTTGTAAGAGAGAGAGAGAGAGAGAGAGAGAGAGAGAGAGAGAGAGAGAGAGAGAGAGAGAGAGTGGTCTCACAACCGGCAGTGTGAGATCCACTAGAGAAGAAAAGACTATCAGTCGACAATAAGATAGTTGATCAAGAGTTGCAGAATTCATTTGCAACAAGAAGCCTTAACTGTATCTAAATTGTATTTCAATATATATACATCGCCAAGGTGGAGCTTGGTGCAGAGGTTGGTGCTCCTTGGGTTGGTGCCCTAAATCTTTGTAATCCAATGTTTTACTTGTGAGGTTGGATTGGAGCAGTAGTCTCCAGGAGCATTTCTCATCGAGGGTTTTTCTCATATTGGGTTTTCCTCGTATATCTGGTGTTGTGGGTTTGTATTTGTGTGATTGATCTCTTTGGTTTTTCCTTTGTTGATTTACTGGTTTGATTGCTTAGTGCTTAAGATAGTAATCGGTATTCTGAAGTTGCTTTGTAAGTCAAAAAGCTTAGGAACCACTGATTCACCCCCCTCTCAGTGGTACTCTGTGTTCAACAACTCTTTAAACCATATAGGAATCTAAACACATATCTAAAGTAACACAATACAATAACTACCTTATAGGTCATTTTCATCAACAAGCTTGGAAACCTCTATTTCAACTTCTATAATTTTGTGTACAAAAGCATACACGAATCGAGATTTGTAATTGCTAATTTGACTAATTCCTTCATATTTAGTCTAGAAAATCATGCAACATATGCAAACCATATAAAACCTTAACAAGCTTCTATGTTGTTGCTCGTATTCATTTGGACTCAGGATTGCACCTCCTTCAGATCACTGGATTGAGCTTTTTGTTAATTGCATCATTCCTCACAATGAATGGAATGGTCACAAGAGTTCAACATGCATCAATTGTCTACTTACCATTGGCCTCATAACATGAAGGCTCTCAAAACTATAGAGTGAGGTTCAAATGGTTTGGAAATCTAACCCACACTAGACAAACATTTTAGTGGCTCATAAATAATAGAGAGAGAGAGAGAGAGAGAGAGAGAGAGAGAGAGAGAGAGAGATGTCCCCAAGCCCACAACTTAGCCAACACCAAATCTTTGCCCACAGAGGAGGAAAAAGAGGAAATGAAAAAACTTTTAGCACATGGGAAGAGTTCAATCTTACCCACCACAAGAGGCCTCCATGAATCCAACACCCATTTGTGAAGATTAGGAAGAGAAATCCACAGGTTGGAGAATCTACGCACCAAACACCTACGTTGGTAGAAGTCCTCATTTTCCACATGTTGGCCAAAAACCACCATTGAGGATGATTTGGCACAAATAAAAGGACAAGATTTCTTCTTCAAAGGAAAAGAAGCACCAAAACCAACAACCTAAGTAGAGTTGCATCCACCAAGATAAAAAGTCAACACCAGAGGAGAGGCATTAGCAAAAACCCTAACACCACTAACAACATGAGGAGTAGAAGTTGCAACTACAATAGCAACAAATTGTGCACCGATAACAACAATAAAAGATCCTATGGCTATACCAAAAATAGGAAGCACACTAGCGACAAATCTTACAATAGTAGATGAAACAAAGCCAAATGACATAGCAATAGATGTAGTAAGAAGAATCACATCCACGATGGACAAAACCCTAAGTAGTAGATGAAACAGAGCCAAATGACACAAGCAATATATACAGAGGAACCATGGATCCTTGCAACAGATGGAAAATGGGAGTAGGAGAGGGAGAGCCCATTTTACTATTAAGTAAAATGTTTAATTAATGTTAAGATTTTTTAATGTTTCATCATATCCATTTTTCAATGTGTCATACTATTTAGACTTGTAAAGGTTGATGATACAACCATACGAGCCAAGAATCATCTGTACAAGCAAAACACCTGACACCCAAAAGAGAAGCAACCATGCTTGATGCTATGCAACCTTGAGAGAGAATTGATCCAAAGAGGAATCTGAAAATTAAATTATGTAATGTCCTCTTTTTGGGATCACCTTCTACTTTAACCTAAATTTACAAATCCAAAATGAAACAAGGGCAAGAGATAATTAGGAAAATAATTTTTCTTTAAGAATAAGATGTGATAAGCGTATTTATCGAAATCTGTAATGAGATTAGACAATAATGTAGATATAACTCATGAAATACATTCAATTCTAAGGTTAGGATATGTATAAACCAATATCAACAATTACATGGAAGCTCAACCATAATGAGAGTTGATGAGGTGCCCCAAGTATCCTCTACCCTAGGCCCAATAGGAAGACCTCATCCTCTATGGCCTCATGTGGTCCTTAACCATCATCATGAGGTGGCATACCTCGTGAGGGCTTTACACCGTTCCCCTCCATCATATCAACCTCTCACCTCTTATGATTGATTCACTTCAACAATAAGGTTCCTTTGACCCTAATCTAGTCATCATCCTAATATCTTAATGATTTCAATTCTTGTATTTATGAACCATGGTGGAGAAGAGGGGATAGATTGCAGAGAGTGCCCCAGAAACCATCTCTTCCCAGACCCAAAGATCGTACCCTGTATACTCATTTGGCCTCTATGGGCTCATCTTGTCACACTTTGAGGTGGCATAACTAGAAGAGTGTCCACACACTATACCCCTCTCACAATACTCTCACATTTCCCTTCACCAAGTTTAGAAATGTAATAAATATTCATGTTTGCTAAAATATTAATCATTTTTAATTGCATTAGGCAATATTTTAACATTAATATATTCCTTAACCGCATTATGAATATTATCAATATTGACAATGTTGAAATGTTAACAGCTTTGTCAAATATTAAATTCATTTTAATTTCTCCTTTATGTTTCCTTAATTAAGTAGTACATCTAGATTTGTTTTATATTCTTATGTCTCTTATATGAATTTAAAATTGATTGTTAATGACTGTTGTTTCATTTGTATTAATAATATTAAACTATATTATTAGTATCCATTGTATTAACAATATCAAACTGTATTAACCCAATTAAATTGTATTCATATTACTAATTGTATCAACAATAATTTATTATATTAACCTCATGTTGTCTTTGATGAAAATAGGGCAGACAACTGAGAAGGGTGTTGTGAATAAGTTGTCACCAAATTTTACAACAACTTACTTTAATCTCAGATAATTAACAGTGAAAGCATAAATCAACAACACAAAATGAACACACATAACACCAAGATTTTTGACGTGGAAAACCCAGTCAAGGGAAAAACCACAATATGATGATAGTCTGTTAGAAGTATATGAAATATTACAATGGAGAATGTACATGCATTTAGGCACATTGCCTAAAGCTCATTGCTCAAAAACAATAAAGGGCAACAACCTTAGGAAGGCTCACTGCCTTACAAACAGATTTGGATCACTTCCGAAAAAATCATGAATTGAGAAATAACATCCTCAATGCCTAGTTACAGTTTTAGTTAAGCACATAACATCTCTCACACTTCTGCTCTACTTCCGAATGATTACAAAAACCTTGGATCAATATCATCAAGGTCGACTCAACACATATCACCTAATTACAAAAATATAACTATACACGCTACAAAATCAAATACAGACCAAAACAATGTCGGCTATGACATAGAATGGACCTAAGTCACCACCTCGAATATGAAACACCTCCAAGTATTATGCATCGAACATCCGCAACACGCTACAAGCATCATGTCCACCAAGAACATGAATTACACCACCGAATCAAAGAAAATGATCAGTAATGCGCTCACCGATCAATGCGGACCACCAACACGAATAACACACGATCTAGAAACATCCACAAGCATCATGAGTTACCACAACAACATCGGCACCAACTCCAATTACTAAAATCATCATTATCATCATATTAAACTTCAAGAACATTAACTGAACTGACTATCAACTTGGAAAAATTACTTGTGGAACTCCAAACAATGAACCACTTGAATTGAGGACACATCAATGTCCCAAACATATTTTTAAATCTGCAAATCACGATATTACAATGCGGAGCAATGCAAATCAAAATATTGAACACTGGCAATACTGAACATTAGAAAAACTGGCCACAACACAAATACTCATAACTCATTCAAATATTCATGTAGACCTCAAAAACTTGCACTGAATCAACTAGAGATATCACTCTACAAACCCTTTAATCCGCAAACAATGATCATCAATATACAACATAAATTAACTAATTGAACTTCATTCCATCACTACACTAGACAGAAAAAATATGTTGACATAAATGACAACACATCTCTCAAACACTCAAAGATATCTCATAAGCACATATTTGCAGCACTCACCCAACAATATCCTCATCAATCCAACAATCCCCCCTTTGACATTGATGACAACATATGATGTGAAAAAAAATCAATGTCAAATAAATCAACAACTCTCTCAGATAACTTTTTCCCACTACAAAGAATCTCTCCCCCTTAGATCACTATATGGTTTTTCACATGAACCTCTCCCCCTTTGACATCAATGACAAAGACACATATTTGCAAACACAAAATCTCACAAATTTGAACATCTGACTACTCCCCCTTAGTAGCAGTCACCTCATCAATCCAGATCACAAGATATGATTGTAAAATGGACCAGACTGATGCATACCAATGCACCTTAGTTTTGATTAGGAGGGGAAATCACCCCTAACTTCTCTTTGAGATACTCGAAAGTATCCTTAGGCAAGGGCTTCGTGAAATATCTGCAATATGTTCCTTTGTCGATACATATTTCAATTCGATTTCTTTCTCATTTACCTTCTTTCTCAGAAAATGAAACTTGATAGACATATGCTTAGTCTTTGAATGCAACACCAAATTCTTAGAAATGTTAATAGCACTTGAATTATCACAGTAAATAGCAACAGGCTCATCATACACAATTATGATATCCTTCAACATCTGCTTCATCCAAACCACCTGAGTACAAATGTTAGCAACTGCAATAAATTCTGCCTTTGCAGTAGATAAAGAAATGGAATTTTGCTTCTTATTCAACCGTGAATCCAATCTCTTACCCAAGAAAAATGCACCACGAGTAGTACTCTTTCGGTCATCAACATCTCCTACCCAATCAACATCAGTAAAGGTACTCAAAGCAAAACCATCATCTTTAGGGTACTATAAACCAAAATCAACAGTTACCTTCAGATATCTAAAGATTCTTTGAACAATAACAACATGAGATTCCTTAGGATCAGCCTGAAATCTAGCAACAAGACAAACAACATTCATGATGTCTGGTCTAGTCTAAGTCAAGTACAACAATCCATCGATCATAGATCTGTATCTGGTTTAATTTTCTTTAGGGGAATCATCATCCTTAGTCAACTTACATATGGTCACCATAGGGGTACCAATTGGCTTTGAATCTTCTAATCCAAACTTCTTCAACAACTCCTTCACATACTTTGACTGAGATACATGAAGATACCTTTATCTAACTGAGTAGAATTTCATCTCACCAATCATATACATCTCAAATTCATTTTGCATCTCATCAACAAACTTCTTGCACAAACTATCATTCCCTCAAAAAATAATGTCACCAGCAAAAACTTCAACAATCAAAATGTTATCATGATCAATCTTGAAATATAGATTACTATCATCAATACTTTCGTTGAATCCTAGCTTCAGCAGATACTTATCCAATCTTGCATACCAAGCTCCGGGGGCTTGCTTCAATCCATACAAAGTTTTCCTCAACCAACAAACCATATCTTTTTCATCAATCAATTGAAATCCACCCGATTGTTCAATGTACACTTCCTCTTCCAATCCACCATTTATAAATGTTGACTTGACATCCATCTGATAGACTTTGAAATCTCTATAAGCATCATGAGCAAGAAATAATCTTACAGTTTCAATTTTTGCCACTGGAGCAAAAGTCTCCTCAAAATCAATTCCTTCCATCTGTGAATATCCTTTACAAACAAGTCTTTCTTTATTCCTAACAACTTCACCTTCTTGATTCAATTTATTCTAGAAAACCCATTTAGTTTCAATTACATTTTTGTCCTTCAGTCTAGGTACCATAATCCATGTATTATTCTTTTCAATCTGATTCAATACTTCTTCCATTACTTTCACCCAATGTTCATCCTTGCATGCTTCATTTGCATCCTTAAGTTCTCTCTTAGAAATCAAACAATACTCGACTTGATCTTCTGCAATTCTTCTCCTAGTCTGAACACCTTTATTTTTATCTCCTATAATTTGATTTTCTGAATGATTTAATCTCACATACCTGGGAGTCTTAAGATTTTCTTTATTTTCAGACTCATGTGTTCTTTCTTCTGCACTTGCACTATTTCCTTCTCCTTGAGTCACTGGAATTATCGAAACAATCTGAACTTGTTTCTAGGTCTGAAATTGCTTACCTTTATCAGAGCTATCATTCTGATCATTTGAATCATATCCGGAGGTTCTAATCTGTCTCTCAATACCTTCATCAACTTTGACATTAGCACTGTCAACTATCTTCCTCAACCTCTTATTATAACACTGGTAGGCGTTGCTTTTAGTAGAATAGCCAAGGAATTATTCATTCATCACATGTAGCATCAAACTTCCCTAAATATTCATCCCTTTTGATATAGCGTTTACTTTCAAAAATTATGACCAAACCATAATTCATAAAGAGTCTTATCGGTATCACCTTTGATATGCATATGGTTAAGAGTGTAAACAACAGTACTCACAACTTCTCTCCAATAGACATGCAGAACATTTCCTTCAATCATCATTGCTCTAGCAGCTTCCTGAATGCTTATGTTCTTCCTTTCTACAACTCCATTTTGTTGAGGGGTCCTCAGAGCAGATAACTGTCTCTTTATCCCATGCTCTTCGCAGAATGTATTGAACTCACTGGAGATGAATTCTCCACCTCTGTCAAATCTCAAATACTTCAGCTTTAATCTTGTCTCTGTCTCAACCATAGCTTTGAAAATATTGAAATTTCTCTAACGTTTAAGACTTTTCCCTAAAGAAAGTAACCCACATCATCCTTGAATAATCATCAATCAACAACATGAAATATCTCTCCTTGCAAAATTTTGACTCTAAAGTGACCACACAAATCGGTATGCACAAGATACAACAATCCATTAGAAGAATGTTTTTTTTACTTTTGAAAGAAACTCTGGTTTGCTTCCCCAATTGACATTCTTTACATATAAAGTTAGTGGGCTTCATTAATTTAGGAAGATCTCTTACTGCCTGAGTAGAAATTATCTTAATCATGCTATCAAAATTCACATGACACATCCTTCAATGCCATAACCAACTTTCATCAATCTGAGCAATCAAACAACTTTTACCAGTAGCATTCAAGTGAAAGATATTACATTTTGTCTTTGTACCCAATGCAATCTCATTTCTGGAACTACTCAAGATTCTACACTTCTCATTCTTGAATTGAAGATCATATCCCTTGTCAACCATCTATCCAACACTCAAAAGATTATGCTTTAGGTGTTCTACATACAAGACATCATCAATATTGTGCTTACCATCAAAAGAAATAGAACTTCTACTATGAATTATACCAGCTTTGTCATCACCAAACCTTACAACACCATCATACTTTTCCAAGCTCACAAACTTTTTCTTATCACCTGTCATATGATGAGAGCATCTGCTGCCAATAACCCATTCATCTTTCTCTTCAACTTGTGCAACCAAAGCTCTTTCCTCATTAATGTAGCTAGTAGAATCAATAGGTTTTGGATCATCTTCCTTGATAGCAACAAACACCCATTCATTATCACTTGATTTTCCTTTATCAGATTCATCATCTGTCACGCCTTCATCACCAACATAATAACATCTCTTCTGATATTTAGGCTTGTAGGGTTTCTTAGGAACTCTTTCCGGACATCTTGAAGTAAAATGTCTTATCTTATTCCATGAAAAACATTTAAGAGGCAACTTTCCTTCATACTTACCAGCTCCCTTAGGCAATCTCCTGGCAATCAATGCTTCAAGCTCCTCAAGCTCTTGCTTTCCTTCTTCAATCTCCTTCATCTCTTTCTCATATCTAGATATCCTCCTTGAATAAATTTCACCCGGATCAAATCTTTGCTTGTCCTTTCCAGAAACAGTGGCTTTGAATTGCATAGATTCTACCTTAGGAAGAGAGTCGCCAAATTCACCCAGTTCAAAGGTTGATAATCTACCAATCAACATGTCTATGGTCACATCAAACACAGTCCGGATCTCCTCAATAGCAGTAACTTTATGTTTGTAAGATGCAGGTAAAGATCTGAGCGCTTTAGCAAATATCTCTGATTCTTCCAACTTTCCACCAGCACATCTGATATTGCACACTAATTCATTCACCTTCTGCATAAAAAAGTAATGTTCTCATCTTCGCCCATCCTCAACATCTCATACTTTCCTTTCAGGCTTTGCAATTTAGCAATCTTCACATGGTTGTCTCCTTCATACAGGGTTTCCAACTTCTTCCAGATCTCATGAGCAGTCTGTAATTCCATCACATTTGTCATTTCTGAATCAGTCAGAGTGCTCAACAATTATTCCTTAGCCCCGATATTGTGTTTAGTTTCATTAATCTCATCCAAAGTTGAAGGACCATTTGCAGGAACATTATATTTGTCTTTAGTAACTTTCCAGTAATCTTCGCCAATGCATCTCAAGTGACACTCCATCCGGTTCTTCCAAAGAGAGTAATTTTGTTCCATCAAATCTCAAACTCTCCTTGTAAGTTGCCATCCCGAATCACCTCAAGATGTTAAACTTCTCCGGTGGAACCAACTCTGATACTAATTGATGAAAATAGGGTAGACAATTGAGAGGGCGAGGTGAATTAGTTGTCACCAAATTTTACAAAAATTTACTTTAATCTTATATATGATAATTAACAGTGAAATCATAGATCAACAACACAACATGAACACACATAACACCAAGATTTTTGACGTGAAAAACCCAGTCAAGGGAAAAACCACGGTGGGACCCTACCCACAATATGATGATACCCTATTAGAAGTATATGAAATATTACAATGGGGAATGCACATGCATTTAGGCACACTGCCTAGAGCCCATTGCTCAAAAACAACAAATGGCAACAACCTTGTGAAGGTTCACTACCTTACAAACAGATTCGAGTCACTTCCGGAAAATCATGAACTAAGAAATAACATCCTCAATTGTCTGGTTACAGTTTTGGTTAAGCACATAACATCTCTCACACTTCTTCACTGCTTTCGAATGATTAATACATTATTCACACACCACATATCCATGACACACTAAATTACAAAGATATTACATTTATGTATAAATGACATCAACCTTGGATCAATATCATCAAGGTCGGCTCAACACATATCACCTAATTGAAAAAATATAACTATACACGCTACAAAATTAAATACGGACTAAAACAATGTCGGCTAATACATAGCCTGGACCTAAATCACCACCTCGAATATGAAACACCTCCAAGAATTATGCATCAAACATCTGCAACACGCTACAAGCATCGTGTTAGCCAAGAGCATGAAGAACACCACCGAACCAAAGAAAATCATCAATATCGCGATCACCGATCAATGCAGACCATCAACACAAATAACACACGATCTAGAAACATCCACAAGCATCATGAATTATCACAACAACATTCACACCAACTCAAATTACTAGAATCGTCGTTATTATCATACCGAACTTCAAGAACATTAACTGAACTGATTGTCAACCTGGAAAAATTACTTGTTGAGCTCCAAAACACAAACCACTTGAATTGAGGACACACATCAATGTCCTAAACATAATTCCAAATCTGCAAATCAAGATATTACAATGTGGAGCAATGCAAATCAAAATACTAAACACTGGCAATACTGAACATCAGAAAAAACCGGCCACAACACAAATACTCATAATTCACTCAAATCTTCATGCAGACCTTAGACACTTGCACTGAATCAACTAGAGATGTCACTCTACAAACCCTTTAATCCGCAAACAATGATCATCAATATACAACACAAACCAATTAACTGAACTTCATTGCATCACTGCACTAGATAGAGAAAATATGTTGACATCAATGATAACACATCTCTCAAACACTCAAAGATATCTCATAAGCACATGTTTGCAACACTCATCCAATAGTATCCTCATCAATCCAACAGTGTTAACAATATTTTATTTTATTAACACTTGTATTAGACTGTGAACAACCCCTATAATCATATTAATGAAATGTTGTATTTTAACCAGTAAATAAATATAAAACAGTTCCCTACATATTATCACAGATTTAGACTTATTGTACCAAGTGTGATGATCATATAAGGGATATTATAATCCCTACCTACTCAAGATTGCTTGTCCTCAAGCACCTCCAAATTAGAATGGACAAGTATCTTAGCTCCCTTATTTTGAATGTGAAATATGATTTGGTAATAGAAACTTAACGAATTTTAACTTTAAAGACAAGTTTTTTCTCATCATAGATATTTCTTACTTTAAGGCAAGAACTTATGCATGAGGATTAGAAATATGGAACACTTCTATGACCTCAAATGTAATGTTTTCTAGGTAAATTCACATCCTCTTTGATTTCTTCTTGTTATTCACATATTCTAGATTAACTAAAAAGAATAGAGCCAAACACAAAACATACGCATGAATGTATAAAGACACAGAGCATACATAACGTATACACACTATACACATTCTTAGGCTCCCTCTTATTGAGTAGAATGATTCACTATTTCATCTTTTACCCTGCAAGATGGCGGGATCATGCTCTAATACCATTTGTAATGTCCCCTTTTTGGGATCACCTTCTAGTTTACCCTGAATTCACAAATCCAAAATGAAACAAGGGCAAGACATAATTAGGAAAATAATTTTCCTTGAAGAATAAGATGTGATAAGCATATTTTTTGAAACCCGCAATGAGATTAGAAAACAATGTAGATATAACTCATGAAATACATTCAATTCTAGGGCTAGGATATGTATAAACCAATATCAGAAATTACATGGAAGCTCAACCATAACAAGAGTTGAGTTGGATGACATGATGAGGTGCCCCAAGTATCCTCTACCCTAGGCCCACTAGCAAGACCTTATCCTTTGTGGCCTTATGTGGTCCTTAATTGATGGTCTTTAACCATCATCATGAGGTGGCGTATCTAGTGAGGGCTTTACACCGTTCCCCTCCATCATATCAACCTCTCACCTCTTATGATTGATTCACTTCAACAATAAGGTGCCTTTTACCCTTATCTAGTCATCATCCTAATACCTTAATGATTTCACTTCTTGCATTTATGAACCATGGTGGAGAAGAGGGGAGAGATTGTGGAGACTGCCCCAAAAACCATCTCTTCCTAGACCCAAAGATGATACCCTTCGTACTCATTTGGCCTTATAGGCTTATCTTGTACCCCTCTCACAATACTCTCGCATTTGTTTAGAAATGTAATAATTATTCATGTTTGCTAAAATATTAATGAATCATTCTTAACTGCATTAGGCATTTTTTTAACATAATTATATTCCTTAACATCATTATGAATATTATCAATATTGACAGTGTTGAAATGTTAACAACTTTGTCAAATATTAAACTCATATTAATTTCCCCATAATGTTTCCTTAATTAAGTAGTACATCCATATTTGTTTTATATTCTTACATCTCTTATATGAATTTAGAATTTGATTGTTAATGATTGTTGTTTCAATTGTATTAATAATATTAAACTGTATTATTAGTATTCATTGCATTAACAATATCAAATTGTATTAACCCTATTAAATTTGTATTCATATTACTAATTGTATCAACAATATTTTATTATATTAACAGCCTCATATTGTGTTAACGGTATTTTATTTTATTAACACTTGAATTAGATTGTGAATAGCTCCTATTATCATATTAATGAAATGATGTATTTTAACTGGTAAATAAATATAAAACAACTCCCTACGTATTATCACATATTTAGACTTATCGTGCCAAGTGTGATCATTGTTGGTGAAACTTTCTTTGTTGTCATTTTCCCTATTCTCTTTTCCTTATCTTGTGTGTGTGATGCTGGAGGGGGGATCAATGGTATTTAAAACCTTTGACTTGCCACATCCCTTCAAGGAGGACATGTCTCCTCTCTTGGATCATGGCTCTTCAAAACCAACGTATTAACTAGATATCGATGCATATGCTTCATTAGTAATAAACAAGTTTGATATATGTAACAATAAATTTGTGAATAATTCTATTAATAATGTAGACACCTAAAACTTGCACAACTAATTAAATGAATTTAATCATCATTTATTCGTCTATTAATTATTCTAAAGTTTAATTAATATTCCTATTCTTCCAATTAGCCTATTAATCAAATTAAACACCTGATTAAAATCCATTTCTTCTAGCCTAACCTATTAATTAAACTAAGGTTTGATTAAATCCCCTTTAGCCATTTAATTGAATAAATCTTATTTATTTAATTAAAAACCCTCATCAATTAGCATTAATTCTTCTAATCATGTCACATCCCTAAATTTGGGGGAGTCACTTCTCCAAATTTGGAAGAAAGTCTTCTAAATGTGTTGAAGACTCTACCTTCTTCAACAAGTTAACTTGTTGAGTCTTCTCTTCTAGAACCTCTCTAACCCCTCGTCAATTAGCATAATTCTTCTAATCATGTCACATCCCTAAATTTGGGGGTGTCACTTCAAATTTGGAAGAAAGTCTTCTAAATGTGTTGAAGACTCTACCTTCTTCAACAAGTTAACTTGTTGAGTCTTCCAAACTTGTAAGGTTATTTAACTTTCAACAAGTTAACCTCCAAAGTCTTCAAAGAGCATTTAATGCCTCTTACAAGACATCATCCTAGCCCATGCTGGTTGTCCCTTGGGCCATCCCTCAACTTTGCACAAAATTTTACCTCTTGGACAATAGCATGCTCCCTTGGATAATGGCATTATCCAATGATGTCATCTCTTGAGGTTACCCCTAATGTTTACTTAGCATCTAATGCTTGCTTAGCATCCTCTCAAGCCATCTCAAGGTGACATTTGTCAACTTGGGATTGGATTTATAACTTTCAATCCTAGCCCTTGTTGAGATTACTCAATCTCAACCATCCATTTCTCTATTTTCTTTATAAATAGAGCCCATTTTTTCAATCAATCCAAGAATCCATCTTCTTTTGCATCCATATTATAGTTATTTTGTTGTGCAGGTTATCAAGGAGCTCCAATTGTTCATCTTCAAGCATCTAGGCCATCCTAATTGCATCATAGCTTATATTACATTATGTTTTAGACTATCAATTAGCTTAATTTCATAGCATTCTCATATCTCATCTCCATCTTCGCTTAATTAGATCACTTAATCTTTCAATTTGGAAATACACCTCCATTTTGCATATCATTTTAATCTCTTTTCATCTCATCACTAGGATCTTAGTTGCATCCATTTTGATCCTAGATCATATCTTTTAATCTCGTTCTTTAGGTTGTCATCGTAAAGATCAAGTGCTCTTCCAAGTGAGGGCCACCTTGAATCTTGAAGATCCTTGGAGACAGAGGACCATGAGACAGTTTTGAGTAATTTGACTTGATGAACATGTTTTCTTCATTTATATTTCTCCATGTAATGTTTCATGGGTGCATTTGATGTTTGCTTGTTGTCTTGTAAGCTCCTAACAAACCAGGTGCACATTTTTGAAACTTAGGTGCAACGACTTTATTGCCAAGTTTACCAACCCGCTATAATCAAATGTTGAGGCTGATGAAAATCCCCTCCAATGGAAGTGTGTATTTGATAGCCTTCCCCTAGTACCATTGTGATGCGAAAAAGCCTTTGTTCTAAAGGTTGAAAAACCTCTTAATTGAGTTTATCATTTGTTGCGCCGAACAAAATCTTTACTACGAACCATAAAAGTAGAAACTTTGAGCTGAGTCAGTTTCCATACATTGGCAATATCATAGTGCAAGGGTGGGGAAGAATCCGCCCCCAAAATCACTCACCATACAGCTCCTAAGATAACTACCCAATTAAGGAGAAATCCACTTTAGGTTAATTTCTAGAAAAAGGCAAAAAAATGGGCGCCCCTTAGGGGGTGACACGGTTGTTTGAACTGAAGCAGTATCAATTTGTGGGCTATGATATTGTTGATGACCCTTGAATATGGAGTCTACTTGGTGTGTCTTATTTGTATCCAAACCAGTGAAAACATTGGGGATTTGAACACATCCTCAAAAGAACATACACTAAATGTTTAGGATTAGGATGACCATTGTCTTCATGTGTGCTATGTATTCTTGTCACAAATGTTAAAACAACTTACAAAAATATCAATCAATCAACTAAAAAATCAGCTCAAACAAGGAGAAATCATAAGTGGAGGAGATTTTCAAATCCAACAAAGCACCTTTTGAGGTGGTTATTAACTTTTCAACTATCTTTAAGCAAACTTTCATCCAACAAGATTAGGGGAGTATAAAACCAAGTGATCAAGAGTTTATCATCCAACTATCTCAATGACAACAATACCTAACTAGGTATTCAAGTTAGTCAAATCAAGTTTCCATATCGGGAGACTTTATCCATATCATTTGACATGCTTTGTCATAGGGGCCTATCGAACAAACCCTCTATTCAACTTAGTAAGCTTGAGTATCTGAAACGAAGTATCCATCAAGTCAACAACATCAACCTATCCAAACTGAAACTTTGATCACTCATGTGACCATCCCTTGTCGCTTGAAAAAGAAGAAGTTTATTCAAAGGAAATGAGTCCTAGCCTAAATCAAGATCAAGATATCATGGCTCTCCAATCTAATCCCATTTTTTATCAAAATCCCACATATCAAAAATCTTATGATGATCCCCTAAGATTTTGGTATTCCATCCACGATGATCCCCTTTTATCTCAAGAGTAGAGTCCCATTCAACATCCACCTCCTAAGCAAGAGCATTATATCCCTTCCATCTCCTTCACTAATCTAATTCAAAATCAAGAGAAAAGCACAAACTCAAATGATCTTACTCCAAGTCAAGATCAAGATCAAGGAATCCTTTCATCCTCCAAATCCATTTTAGGTTCTTTCATTCCAAAGTCAAACTCTCCATCCCTTCCATCCATCTTGGGTCCTTACCTCCCTCCATCCACCAATCCATCACCTCAACTGATCCATAAGAAAGATCAACAAAGGCACACATCTGTGAACTTCTTTCAATTGTCTATTTAAACATCTTTCCAAAACTATTCTTCCATCTTTTTCTTTATCTATTTTAGGTCCTTATGTCCCAAAATTCAATTTTCCTCCATCTCTTCGTCACTTCTCGAGTTGTGTACCAACACTCATCTTGAATACATTTCTATCTATCCTCACACAAAGCTTCAAACATTCTATCTATTATCCAACACCTCTTTTCTATCCTTCCATTCCCTTCATTCAATCCTTTGCATAAATTCATCATCTGTGAAATAGGCATTTGTGTCATTTAGTCACATGCTTGTCAATGCTTGAATCTCATGTTCAGTCCTTTTCCTAGATATCTATTCATGAAACACTTTAGAATCCAAGGTTGTTCCCATTTAACATTTTCTTTTGGTTGGGATGCATACTCAATCCAGAAAAGAACCACTTATCGTATCTTGGTACAGACATCTTTTGATTACAATATCTCATACACTTAATTAATTGCTCTAAATCATTGTGATCTCTTAGTTGAAGACACAGCTAGTGAAAAATCTAAAATCTTGCTTCAGCGCCACTGTAATTATCAAACCCATGTAAGTTTCATCACTTACAAGCCAATGTAAGAAAAATAAAGAGCAAAAAGAAATATCAAAAGATCAAAAGCATGAGCAAGAAAATAAAGATCAAGAAAAGAAAAAAAATGCAATGAAATGCAATATCAAAATGCTTGGCTATGGGAACATACAAGTAACTCCATCGGGGCTATGGACGTCTGGCTGGCAATGGAGCAATATTTGTGAGATTACAACGATAACCTCATCGGGGCTATGGACGCTCGCTGGCAGCGAGGCTCTATCCAAGATGCTTTTGAAGTCAGGGTAACTTATGTAGCTAGCCACGTTGGATTCTGAAGATTACAATGATCATATGAGACAAAATGAACCCACTTGCACACACATGGGTAATCAAAGACTAAATACCTTGATCTAGTTTGGGATTCTTCTTCCCTTTTCAATATGCTTCCTAGTCGCTAGACATGTTCGGTTGAATTTTCCAGAGGTTCCAAGTGTGGGTTGGTCTCTATCTTTAAAAAGTTCAGGAACACTTATTCATGTGGTGCTAGATGTTGTGACAATCTTACATATTGTCTTTTTGCAAATGGAGACCTCTATGCTTGGGGGCAAATTTCATCCACTCTATTCTTCATACAATATCTCCCATTATCCTTCCTCCAATATCCATTACCCTATTTAAATTCATCGCTATCTATGATCTTGCTTCACTTTATCTATACCATCTATCCTACCTATTCATTGCTTCCATCATCCAGTGTTATCTACGATCTTGCTTCACGTTAATCCATACCATCTATCCTAAGTATTCATTTCTTCCATCATCTATCACTATCTATGATCTTGTTTCTCCTATCCATATCCTATCTCTACCCATATCCCCTTTTCCATCCTTGATCTTGATCAAAACTAAGGACAAAAACATGATTTCAAAAAACTCTTGACGTGTCTCCTCATAAGCTACCTTCGTCATTCTCCTATCCATTTCCACCTCAACGGTTCAGTCATCCATTCATAATATTCCTTATCTTTCTATACATTGGGGCAACCAAATACATCTTTCTTCTAATCCAAAAAGCTCCAAAAATAAAAAATGTCTAAAAAAAATAAAAATAAAAAATAAAAAATTGAAAATCAAAGCATGAACGCATGGCCCATCCATCGAATCAACAACGGGAAAACTCTCGAAGTCTGCAATTAAACTAATCACATGTGTTGTTAATCAATTTATCACTCGAAATCTATCAACATCAACATGTCTTATACAGGGATAGGTACACTCGAAACCAAACAAATCGGTCTTAAATGGGGTACTCACTCTTTGAAACCAGGCATTTCTATCAATCATAGAGTCTTGTTAATCAATCCATCTATCAACATCAACATGTCTTATACAGTTGTAGACACCTAAACTTAATTAAATCAATATTTAATTAATTTAAGCTTGTCAACATAATTAATTGTGTTATCCTTATTCTTCTTAGTGTTAACTAAATCTAATTTAATTAATCCTACAACTATTGTCCAATAATTAATTTATTAAATAAATAAATTATCTCCCTATTCTTTTAAAGTCCATCCAATAATTATTTCCTCTAAACCCACTTAGTTAATTAATTTTAATTAATTAACCTAATCATATGATTTCTACAAATCACTTTTTCCTAAACCCCACTCAGCTTAATTAATTCCTCTAGAATATCTCATAATCCCACTTATCATTATTCTCCAATTTTAAAAATCCCCACTCATGTCACATCAATCTTGAACCTCTCAAAGAAATTCAAATTTCTGTGAATCTCCCTATGCATCCTCGCTTTGAAATTCAAATTTCTTTCCCCCCCTTTTTCCCAAGGTATTCTATATTCTTTTTTATTTCTCCAATGCATCCTTGATCCATGTCCACTATATTGAATCAATCGTAGCCCTTCATAAGCAAATCAATATTGGCCCTCCATTGGCCTCCTCCAATCTATAAATTGGAGCATCTTTCCTTCTAAAAAAAAAGGAGTCTTCCTTTCTTCTACCATCATGCTGCTAATTTCTCCTCTCATCTCCCTCTATCACATTTTTATCATTTTCTCATAGTCCCCTAACAAATCCTTGTTATCCATATCCATCTATCCTTTATCCAAATCCAAATCCTTAATCCATCTATCTTGTTGAGCATTCAAGAGCAATCCACATCTACAACGAGCAAAGAGAAAATCAAGTGGAGCATCAAAGGGGCGCCTTCACTTTATCAAGTTCAATCCGAGGGAGAAGACACATTTGTGAAGGTATACTTGGTTTTTGTGTTTTGAATGCTTTTATGCTTATTGTTTGATCATCTAACCATTTCATCCCCTTACTCACTTTGCCTCTCTCCAACAGGAATAGGTACACTCGAAACCAGATAGATCGGTCTTGTATGGGGTACTCACTCTTTGAAACCAGACATTCCTATCAATCATCGAGTCTTGTTAATCAATCCATCTATCAACATCAAAATCAACATGTCTTATACAGGGTATAATGTGGTGAAAAGTGATGAGAGAAGATCAAGTGGAAAGCTTTACCCTCAAGAAATGAGTGAAAGTTTCACAAAGGATTCCCTTCAACTTCTCACACACATTACATTTAAAAGAGTGGGTTTGAATTCACTAGATCCAATCTCAATGGAAAGAGATTGAATGCTAAGTGAATTGTAGGGAATTTGCAATAAATTTGGAAAGTAAAGTAACCCTCTTTTAAAATAGACAAGTTGCGTTAAACAAATTGAGAATAAGTGTAAAAATGACAAAGAAACGATTATATCTTGAGATAGAGATGCGGGATGAAGTTGTGCACCTGGAATTAGCAGTAAGATGTCAAGACAAAGCTCCCCTGCAAATTTGAGCAAAAGTTTCGGGACTGGGTTGAAATTGTAAGAGAGGATTCAATTGAAATGTTGATAGAATTGATTGAAAGGATATGTAGAATATAATGTTTTGAATTTTGGTAGAGATCTCCTCTTCAATGGTTGAATCCTTGACTTGAATGCAACTCCTAGCCTTGAAAGGAGACTTGGAATGCTCAATGCTTGAATGCGCTTTATGAACAACTTCTTGTCGCTTATCATCGCTTTGCTCATGAACTTAATTTTTGCTTTTTGAACTTCTGCAAATAGGAGGAGAAATGCTCCTTATATACTTGCCAATTAGGGGTATTTAGCTGATTTTTTGTCTTAGGCCGACATAGGAAAACTTTTTCCCGTTCACAATTGACAAGCCCAATGCAGGATTAGGTCAAGGGAGGCCCAAAATAGGGCAGAGACGAGGGCACCACGCCCTTGTCCTGCCTTAATTCGGGACAGGAAATGACAAAAATCAGTGCAGGGCGGTAGAAAATACAAGTTTCTGATGTTTGAGTATGTCTTGAGTCTCCAATCAGGCTTAGGGATTCATCCACCAATGCAAAGACCCAAATGCGATCGAAAATTGCAAGGTCGCAATTTTATGACGCTACACAGGGATAGGTACACTCGAAACCAGAAAGATTGGTCTTATACGGGGTACTCACTCTTTGAAACCAGACATTCTTGTCAATCATCGAACAAATCAAAACAATGACATAGATCAGTGTGACTATCTTTATCAATTGATGGCAAGACATGTTTCATCTCTAAAAAAAAAATGGAAAACAAATCAAAATGTGCAATAAAAACAAGTGGTGAAAACCTGGCAACGAGCGTTATTTGTGATAGAGCAGCTCCTCCATCTATTTGTACATATCATATCCACCCATCTGAGCCATCACCAGAAATTCACAATTTCACTAATGCTTATCAATCCTGGATATACTTAGTGTAGTCATTGTCCTTGATTATTTGAACAGTTATCCGTATCATATCTTGTCATGGCTTGGTGGTCAATGTACATATTCCATATCATTAGTATCTACAATGGGGGCAAAATCCTGACCTTGCTGGGGGCAGATTACCTTTGGGTTTCTAACAAACAATCGATCACAACAAACACATTGAGACAAAAACAAGATCATGACAATCAATGGTAAAACAAAGAAACATGAAATGATCAAAACTAAACTACAAGGCATTTGCAAGATGTTTTATCCAACAAAAATACATAGGATGGTATGCATGTTTATCTATGGTTGTTTTCGATTTTTGCTTATCATATCTCCCAAGCAACTCAAGGATGTCTTGAAACGAGAGAAGCAAGGAAGGAGTATGATATTTTCTTTGTTTGTTGGTTGTGAGTGAAGCCTTTTTACTATGCAAATTTGTTCTACAACGTGATCCGATGGCATATCACTAAGGACATTTCCAATTTGTATAGGACAAAGGTTAACTCTTGTTTATTTACGCAAGCCGCACTCAGGTCATCATAGTTCAATTATACCACGACGCTTGTGCTATCTTGCAATATCAAAACACATGTAAGTTATACTCAAGTCATCATGGTTCAATTACACCATGATGCTTGTATCAACTTTCAACATATCAAAGGCTCAATGATGATAAAAAGGAAGCATATCTAATTTGATCGAAAAGGTGACAATATCAAGAACGAGAGTGCATTTCATATTAGGTTTCATATCATTGTTAAGTGCTTAGGTGCATTTTTCAGATCATTCCTAAAATCTGCATTTAGTTGCATTATCATATCATGGCATTTAGTTTCATATCATCATCATCATCATCTAGTCACATTCATCATTGCGTCCATCACATGCATGTCTCTCGCATCATCATGGAATCTTTCTTCACTTTCATATCTTCATCATTCATCCAACTCTCATCTATCATATACAGGATATATTATTCCTGAAACCAGACGTTTTGATCATCTTTGTCTTATATAGGAGGTGTCATTCCTCAAACCAGACAATCTCAATCTTATCATTTCTATCAAATCCATTTCATCTGATCCATTCTATCATGTCATATACAGGATGTATCTTTCCTGAAACCAAACGTTTTGATCAGGTCTTATACAGGATGTATCGTTCTCGAAACTGGATGTTTTGATCATCTTTGTCTTATACAGGAGGTGTCATTCCTGAAACCAAACTTGATCTCAATCTTATCAATTCTATCAATCCATTTCATCTGATCCATTCTATCATGTCTTATACGGGATGTATCTTTCCTGAAACCAGACATTTTGATTAGGTCTTATACAGGATATAGCGTTCTTGAAACCAGACGTTTTGATCATCTTTGTCTTATATAGGAGGTGCCATTCC
Organism: Cryptomeria japonica; assembly: GCF_030272615.1. NCBI lineage: Eukaryota > Viridiplantae > Streptophyta > Pinopsida > Cupressales > Cupressaceae > Cryptomeria > Cryptomeria japonica. Next base: position 116,931,072 of record NC_081414.1, on the reverse strand, counting down.
TAAAACTAGACTTGCTCATCTTTGGGATGCTTGTCATTCATTTCAATAGCTTTTCATCTCATCACTAGGATATTACTTGCATCCATTTTGATCCTAGATCATATCTTTTAATCTCGTTCTTTAGGTTGTCATCTTAAAGATCAAATGTTCTTCCAAGTGAGGGCCACCTTGAATCTTGAAGATCCTTGGAGATAGAGGACCATGAGACGATTTTGAGTAATTTGACTTGATGAACATGTTTTCTTCATTTAGATTTCTCCATGTATTGTTTCATGGGTGCATTTGATTATTTGCTTGTTGTCTTGCAGGATCCCAACAAACCAGGTGCACAAATAATAATATGTAATGCACATATTAGTAATACCATAGTAATAATAATAATAATTTATGGATGATTCTTTAATATAAATTTGGGAATAATAATAATCTTTTTAATAATAATAATCAACTGAAATGATATATAGAAATGAACATAATATATGAGATCTTATAGATTACCTTGTAATTAAATTGGATAATAACAATCAATGAATGAATTGCTTTTATAAAGAGTAAGATATGCCCTAATCTTAAAATTAGGAGAACTACAGAAAAAGCATGAGGAGCTAAATTAAGTTCAATTGTAGCTTGAAAAGCAAACTATAGATAACAAAAGGCACCCAAGTTTAGCTTAAGTGAAAAAGTAATTCAATGACCTATTAAATTAAATAATTAAATCATTGTCCTTATTACTTTAACAAGACTTAATGTCATGACACTAGTCATGAATAGTTTGAAAATGATTTGGCATGCTTAATATTGTATTGATTATTTTCCAAGCCATGTGTATATGTAGGGATAAGCATGTCCAACGGAATGAGATTCGCTTACATGGTGTTGAACTAGTTAAATATAAAATTTAAGTGATAATGGTGGTTTAATTGTGCACTTATGAGATGACACTTAAGCACAAAGGCAAAGTAAAGGCATTCTTTCAATAGGTTTTTCATGATTGTAGTTTTCGATGTAATTAAAAAGGGTACACCTAGCATCATTTAATCCACTTCGAGGTGGAAAGTACTTTCCTTATGAGCACTTAGATGTACAAAGATGTAATTTTAGTGGCAAGATTATACGAATGGTGCACCTAGTACATGTGGCATAAACAACCTTGAAGTGCATTGGGCTAGTTAAACATGACTTATGTAACATAAATGAAGAAGTACACTTCAATGTGTTTTTTGACACTTTCAAGTGACATGAGTGAATGAAATCATCTTCAAGCACCTACATGTTCTTTGCCAAGTATGAGTGGCAATAGTTGCCTTCAAGCACACTTAGGAGTGGGGAACCAAGTCCTGAGTGGCACAAGTAGGAGCATGGGGTGTGTAAATGGTGTGCCTAAACTATTTTTGCTAGATGTTGAGTAGTTTAAGTGACAAGAATGCATTTGTGAGTGTTCATGGCTAAGTTTTAAAGTGGTGGCATTAGTATAGAAGTGTGATTATGTCCATTTTATGTTGTTTAAAGTGCCAATAATAGAAGAGCACAACTAGGTAGTTTATGATAGCTTTTGATGTTTAGGAAGGCATAAAGGTGTAGTTGAGACAAGCATGCCCACTTCCAAGTGGCAAATATCATCTTGTAGTGTGTCAAACAAATGATTTCACTAGCATTTAGGTGACATAAAGAGATCAGTAGCATGATTCATTCAATCTGATCAATTTGAATCAATTTATTTGCATTAGGTGCACATTTCTCCACTAGACAACTATTTATTACAAAAATAATTCAACAATCGTCAATGCTTTTAGCAACAATCTATGATCAATTATTGATATTATTATCTTAAGAGCTTCTTTGTCATGTGTAGTTGATTTAGTTGTTTGAAGGCATAATAGCAATGTTTCAATTGTCTTTATTACATTTTTTTGTATTTCTGATCGCACAATTTCAGCTTGTCAAAAGCCTAAGTAGTATTTAGTTTGTAGGTTGGATCAATGCAATTAGGGTTGGTTAAGTCAACACTAGGACCTAGGGTTCATATCAATAAATTTGTCTTGCTTGTAGAGCACATCAAGTTTGAGGCACCAAGATGGATGGTGAAGTCAATAACAAATTTATCAAAAGCAAGATCTAGGGTTTTGTATTTTGTTATAAGATCTATAGTTTCAAATAAAGTGACTAAATCAAGATCACAAGAATATTTCTACATCGAATTGCTATATTTGGTAAGTTTGTTTCTCTAAGATTATATTCTTGGATAGATGGTTAAGGATCTTTTTAAAAAGTTTCTTTAGGTTTTTGTATTCTATGTTTAGGATTAGTTTTTTCTTCAGAGTTCTTTCTTTCATGATTTTAGGTAGCATTAAGCATATTGCTTTGAAACAATAATTTTTTGGATGAATTAATTTATATCCTAAATCTTAAAAATTGGGTATTGTGTAACTTTTTATAAATAAGTGCTTAGAGCAAAATAATTTTTAATGATAATTGATGCTAAGTATATGTTGTTGAAATATTGTTCAATTTGTTAACCTTGTGTTTCCATTTGTGTTTCTAATTTTGTCAATTGAATCGAAAGTAGATTATAGCATTAAGCTTTGTATTAGTGATATGTCTATCTAGGTTATAGCTTTACATGTAACATAACTTCTCAATTCTTAAAATTGTGCGTCATTGTTGATCCATATTATTATTCCTTTAAAATCTTGTTTGCATCTCTACTCATTCGTCTTCATTTTAGCCTTTATGAAGTTGGTGTTATTGCTTTAGTATTAGCTGCTTTTATTCTCATAGTCTATAAAATCTCGCTTGTGAGACAAGAGTTGTTACCAATCTTATGCTCACACCCAAGGCAAACATATAGGCAAGAAATTGTTTCGTTGTTGCAAACCCCCAAACAACATTCTATAGTATTAGCAACTATTATATCTTGTCTAAAGCTTAGTGTGTAAGTTAAATTTAGATTTCAAAGAGCTTTTCCTTATAATTTTAAGAGAGGTTTAACCTTATATGTTGTTCCACTCTTACTTTTTTCTAAAGAGACAACTGAAAACATTAATAAGTCTTAGATAATTTACTCTTATTGATTAATTGTAATCAACTCCTTATATATATAGTTTTAAATTGTGAATTTTATTCCCCTTAAATATATTTATAGGTGTGTTTGACCTTATACACAATGATATTACTTTGTATTTTTTATAATTATCAATTAGCTTTATCACAATTATCACGTGAATTGCTCATTTTAATTATGTGATCTAGGAGGCCTAATTAATCTCCATGTCTTTCAACTAGAATTGATCGATGGGTCATTAGAGGTAGTGTCCCCTTGAAGGAAATACATAATAATTAATTTCAACACCCTTAAAAGATCCACATTGTAGACTAAAAAGAACTACTTTTTTATATCTCACCTTGAATAGCTTGTGTGCACATCCTTGAATGCAATTAAGGCACACAATACAATGGTTTGTTGAGTTTTAGACAACATTGATTTGGTCACAAATATTTTCCTTGTCACAAATTTCATACAAATTGTAGGCCTTTTTTCCAATTTATTTGTGTTGTGAAGTACTTGACACCATCGATATTACTAGTGATTTAATCATGAAGAGATGATTCAATGAGTGCACGGCTTTAGTTTGAATCCATGTATGAGAGATAATGTGGCATTTGCTTAGTTGGGATATGATGAAGGACAAGGCTATTGGATTATACATGCCAAGGGAGATGGAAGAATTGGTAAAGATGATTAGACAACAATTAGTGGAGGTTGTCATTTGATAAGTTGTGACAAGAAGAGATCTTAGTAAAAAATTTATAGGCAAGAAAGGGTTTCTAAGGACTTCTTAGAAAAGTTGTACCGAGTTTAGAAGCTTTTCAAATCAGCACCATGATTTGTAGGCCGATTTGAGATTCTAGTTGTGACCAATCCTATCCCATAATACATTGGCTTTGCTGCCTAACTTTGGACAACAACTAAAGGAAAGCATCAAGCAACATGCCAACCAATAACACTTATCCAATGGGATGCACGTGCAATACTAAACGAAGTAAGCATCCACTTATTCAATGGGGATTAAAATGTCACTTCCACTATTTAGTGGGAAAACTTATACAATGCTGAAATTGAAACACTACTTCTTCGATTTATCCAATGGTTAGCAAGTGCAAACATAAACATCTCTTCCACTTATTCAATTGTGAGTTATTAGAAAATACCAATTGTTCAGTAGGGTGAGTATCAACAAATAACAAGAGCAACTTACTAGTAGTACTACCATCCAGTGTTTCAATATTGAATGCTTCTAAACAATAGCCTCCAACGGTATGACCATTGTAGCATTACAATGTTAGTACATTTGCATCATAAATATCATAACAAGAAAAGTTGATGATAAGAGCTGATGTAAAACAAATTGTTGTTACACCCCAAAATGATGCCAAAAAGCATGTACCCAACACCTCAGTTATGAAATAACACAAAGATACCTTGAATGGATAAATAGGAAGACTGGTGCAATTTTGGAGATGCATTGAAACATGCTTCAATGGGTTGGGCAAAAAGGAAAACCTACCGGATAATTCAAACACTTACACCCAACAAGCCAACACTTAACACAAACTAATATAGCCTCACCAGATAGCTTCAAAATTCATCAAAAGTCCTCGAAATGATTGGAATCTTGCAATAGTGTTAGGGCGACCCCAAACAAGAGGAAATTGACACCAAAACCCAAACGCCCTCCTCTAGAACTCTCATGCACAACTTGAGTTATTTTGTTTTAAGATTCCTTGTTAAGATCCAGGCATATTCTACTATAAAACCATTGTGATACTTGTTAAGTTTTTTCGGTTTTTTTTTTAAGTGAAAGTAGAAGCCATTAGCCCTTGACCTGCATTTGCTGGAACGGTTCCAACAAAAGAAACAGTACTTTTGAGTTTATAGGTGAAAGTAGGTTTTGATTTTTATTTTAAATGCTGATCTTTATGTCTTGGAGGGCAGCACCTAAATGTATTGTTGTTTATTTGAAGTCGTATATGTTCTGTAATAATACATTCTCATTTTTTATGCTCTAAAGGCTGAGCTTCCAATGTTCTCTTGCAGTCTGCATATTTACAACTGCACCTTGCACAATGCCAAATTTGCAATAAATGTTCAGCCTCATAGATGAGTAGATTAGTGTGGGAAGGCACTGATTGGGTTAAGTGATATGATTCTACTAATTCAGGGTTATTTTAAAGTATTTTCTCATCTGTGTGTAACCTACAATCAGGTCTAATTGGCTGTATAAGAAAGATTATCTTGCTGAGAAAATAACTGACATAAAGAAGAACGTTTGGATAAGCAAATATGCATATATGCCACTTGTTATTAGCCAAATAGAAACTATCTAAGAATGCTAAGTCAATTTACTAACTGGACATTTCAAGCCACTTGAAGAAGTCCATGCTGGTCACATGTATATCTGTGAACAAATCTTTTTCCTACAGGCGTATGAAGATCAGTGAATAATAAAGCGAAATTATAGCTTCTTGGTATACAAGCACAAGGCAGCTCTAACACATCCAGTCACATTCTATCTTATTCCAAATGATAAAGTCTAAAATTGTCATTTATAAGTGCAAGTATTGAAGTAATATTATAGATTGAGCTCTGAATACTCTATCAACTCTCTAATAATTATCATTCTGGACCAAAATTTAGTACCACTCCACATGCATTAACATTTCTTAATATAGAGAATGGTTAAAGTCAAAATGAAATGCCATATATCACAACCTTCTGATGAAACCAAAACTAAGACAAATACTTCACAGAGGATACCAAATCGGAAAGTTTCCCACAAATAGCATTCTTGAAATTTTAATCAATTATATTTGATAGATTACTTGTTACATGGAGAATCTCAGCTAAGCTTTTCTCGAAAAGGAAAGCACCATTACAGCTTGTGCTTGTAATGTTCAAACATAGCCTGAACTTCAAAAATGATACCAAAATCAGAAAATTCTCCCACAAACATCTTTCTTGGAACTTTTCAAAGGATACGTTTTTCAAAAGACAACTGGCTATATTTTTCTTATAAAGGAAAGTGCCAATAGAAAATGGCCTTGCAATGTCCAAACATGTCATAAACAACAGCAGAATCTAGACAAATCATAACTCAATACATTTTAACTTCTTCAACATTATTACTAGGCAACAAGGTAGAAAGCAAGTGCATAGCTATATAGGATTACTTCTCCATTGGTTGTTGAGACAAGCAACAAGCACCCTGCCACTAACAAGGAGTATAACTTGCCTCTTCCCTTTTCTTTGCATACTTTTCCAAAAGTTTAACCCTTTGTTGCTCCAATTCCTTCTCAAATGCTACTTCCTCCTGTAGCTGCCTTAGTTTAATTTCCTTCCTCCTCTTGTCATGCACTTTAATGAGTTCTTGCCGCTCACGTTCATACTCCTCAGAATCTTTGACACTACTTTCAACAATTGTCCTATGTCTTTCAATCTCCTCATCAATTCTGCAAAAAGAAAGCGAAACAACATAGAAAGCTTAAAACATTTTGGAAAAAAGAGATGACAATACAAACTCTTTAAGTCCTAGTTGGGATATAAATGCCTATGGCTATGATGAATACCGTCTTGCCATGGTAATGTTTGACAGTCATTACCCGATTTCTGTGTGAAGAACTTGTACTTTAAATCTCGGAGTTATTCATCCAATCTTTCAAATAGAAATTCAATGCATTCTTTCTATAAAAAAATAGAAGGAAAAGGCATGACTAATATCCACCATGTCCATCTCTTTCTTATTGCAGATTCATGACTAATATCTTTGCTAATATTTTATGAGAAGATATGCAGTTGGTCTAGATCTTTGAATATTCAGTTTACTTGGTCCTCCGCTTGTGGGATGATGATACAATTGGAAAGAATGTCTTTTCAGTTTTGCAGAGCTTGCTTGAAATAATTTTGGAGAGGGAAAACAAATAGATGGGGATTCCCTTATTAAGCTGGTCTACTTCTAGTTTTATGCTGTAGAAATTCTAAGCTCTTTTCTCATTTTTAGCCTGCCAAAAACTCTATATTTATTCACCCAGCGTCATGAGAACAAATCTGGCTGCATAGTGTCTCTGCATGGGGCTATTGCTTGTTTGCATATTTCTCAATCTTATTGCCCTATTGTGAAGATGAATCAGTATTATAAACCACTCTTTCAATTTTTGGAATTAAAAAATTGATGTGTGCCCAACTTCTTTATTTTTTGAATACAGGAGATATTTTGGCTTGTAAATTGGATGCTACAGCAAGCCCTATGGGCAAGGAAGACCTCTACAATAAGGAAGAGCAAACGAATTACCAAAATTAATGCCATTGAGAAATTAGGAAGTTGTGAAAGGGGAAATCAAATAATTTATTCCCTACTACACTTCAGATCATGGGTGTAAGGCTTGTTTTGAGCTGGTGGAAAATGTACTTGAAGAGAATGTGATTGTGAAGGAAAGACTTTGTATCGCTGCAGAGATTGCCATGAAAGGACAGAAAAATGCTTTTAAGGAAGAAATTTAGGACCTTGAATATCATGAAATGAGTTAACGCTATCTATTTTAAAGCTCGTCTTTCTCTGTCACTGTGCCCATCTAGCTCTGTGGGTGTAGTTATCCAAGCCATGCAGATCCTGGTCAGTCGATTACTAGGTTGATTGTGATGAAAATGGCATACACTAGTGGGGCACAGGCATTGTTCCATTTCTGCAATACTTTGAACATACGCACTGACCAAGATATGTAGCAGAAGCAGATACAGGGTGGTATCATCATGCAGTTGGACAGTCTGGAGGCTGATGAAAGGGACAGGCACAACACACGGTAGCCATGGGTAGTAAAATTGATGACGTCTCTGTGAAAGCTAATTTGGGCCTGTAGGTAGAACAGGAAGAAGCTAATCTGACTGAGCTTCTTTTTTAAGAATTTGCAGCTGGAAAGACTTGCTAGTACTAGGGGATACTAAACCAGCATCTGTGCAGGTTGATAGTGCTTCAGAGGAATAAGGAGAGAAGCAACAACAGCAGGATACCCATTTGGATTTTTTGATAGCAGACTTATTATGCAGACCTCCATGTTAATTGGTGAAAAAAATTTCAACCCAATTTTGTGTATGTGGACAGAAAGGCTTTGATACATTATAGCACAGCAGAGATGCTGAACTGAATTTTCCACTTGACTCAGTTGTTATGCCTGACTGCAGTTCTTTTTGCAATTAGGAAATTAAACCATTATTATATAGCATATGTGCAGCTTTTATGGATTGCTGAAAAGGACATGTTTAAAGTTGATAAATTATTGAGATACAACATTGCACTGATAAGACTCCTTTAAACTCTTATGATTAATAAAATGACTTGTAATTTCCAGTTATGGTTTTGATTCTAATGACTTAGGCTTCACTACTCCAGTAAACTACTGGTTTATGGGACTGAGGCATTGTTTTCACTCCAGCTTTTTGTGTTATTAATTAAACAACCTAGGGGGGTGTCTTTATAGTTTATATGCTTTCCATCCATAGATGGGTTCTATTGCCCTTGGTTTACCTATTTAAAAAAATATTCTTCTATCATTTAACACACCAACTATTTAGTTAAACAGTGAATATCTAGAAATTCTTTGCAAATGGCATATCTTTATGTTTTTTGAAAAGCTGGGACTTTTATATGTGATGTTGGTCAGATTTAATCAAATGAGATATTAATTGTTGATAATTACACATATTTTATCACTAAATATTTGATATAAATGGGATCCTCAAAAGTCTAATAACATAAGTCCAAATGCAGCTGCTGTATATTTGTCCAATCTGTACGGAATGAGAGCTTGGGAAGACATTCCCTTGACCTCATATCAAACCAAAGATCCCTCAGATTCACGATATAACTGTTATCCCTGGCACTGGGGATGTTCCTGCATTAGTTATGGATGAGTATACAGTCTGATATGCCTGTATTTCTTTTATTAAGCATAGAAACAAAATTACTGTCACTTAAGTAGACATTTACAAGTTGGGTTTCACTGGCCATTTGCAGGATTTCAACTTTTGATCAAATCATTTTTCTTTGTTTATTTTCTCAGTACTGATGCCAACAATACAAAAAGTTCTTATTGTTGATTGTAGTTAGCCTTGCTGACTCTAGCTTAAACCCCATGTCAAACCACCTCTTTGACATTGTACTATGTCAATTGGACAAATGTGTGCAGCTTCTGTGGTAGCCATATGGCCATCATCAGTCGCTTGCTTGTCCCATGTCTTTGGTTTATTAGTCTGTCTATAATCTAAATATCTAGGGTCTGTGTAGGAACTAGTGGCTATTCTTTGTGCCTAAATTTCTCTCTGTGGCAAAATCTCTAAGATGTCAATGTTCTTCTGCTCCACATTGCAAAGCCTTGACCTCAACTTTGTTGCAAGTCCATCTAAGTCCTGTGTGGAAATAGATGACTATCCATTACACTATGTTTGTACTTATGACATAATTTCTTAACTTCACAGCCTCAAGATCACACTACATGCCTCTGATTGGTTAGTATTTACGTTTGTCCTTGTGAGAAAGCTGCTATTATAATGATATTATTTTTCTTAGCCTTTCAACCTCTTAAATGCCCATATGGCATGCCAATTGTTCAACCACATATAGCATGTGTTGGAACTAATGATCTTGTGGGTTATCGTTTTCTCCTAAGTTTGTCCTAGTGTTAAAATTGCAAAAGCTATTTTCTCAGCCTTATGTACTCAAGGTCACCTTGAATGACTGCAGAATATTAGTGTTTCAATTCTTCAATCATCAGTGGCCTGCATAACAACTAGGTGACTACCCTGACGACCTGTGTTCTGAGGAAATTTCTCAAATGTTGGTGTTATTTGGTCAGCCTCAAGCTGATCTTGTACACCCTATATATTTGGTGAACCTTGTAGCATTGAATAATACTCCTTGAATATTTAATCAAGCCAAAACAAAGACAGGAAAGGGTCATGAAAGGAAGGAAAAATTACTTGATCTGTTCTTCATGTTGTTTGTCATTGCTGACTTTCTTATCCTTGGGAAGCTTTGCAGAATCAACTTGAAGCTGATGGCAGCGGTCAAGGTGTGAAATCTTGAACTCTTCCTGTACCTTTTCCAACTCTTGTTCTCTTTCTGCAATTGCTTCATTCAGCTGATCAATCTGGTGTCTATAACTCTGCTCCAAATAATCCATCTGGACAAAATATCCAATTACAATTGTAGTCATAACAGTCCCCAAAATCTTGAGCATGAAAAAATAAAGTGGATTTCAATTATCATAGGTATTGTTAGAATGGTACGACCAATGGACAAGAACAGATACCAATTGAAAAAATGTACACAGGATGCTATTACAAGATACCAAATGCAACCATTATGAATTACAACCTTTCAACTCTCATGTGCTTCAAACTTAATTAATTGATGAGCATACCTCCTTCTTGGACTCCTCGTGCTGCTCTGTAGCTCTCTGTCTGATAACTTTAACTTCAGCTTCTCGCAGTCTCAGCTTGGATGAGACTTGATAAACTGTCTCTTCCAATGTTTTACTGTGCTCCTGTTCTTTAGCAACTTTAGTCTTATAGAAAGTCAGCTTCTGATTGTCTTCATTCATTTGCTTCATTGATTCTACAACCATTTGATGATGTGACCTCATATCATACTTCAACCTTTGTTTTCCTGAAAAGTAAGATGAAAGCATAGGTAAGATTCTTCCAAATAAGACATAAGATCTTAAAAAACCAAGTACAGGCTACATAGAATACATAACATGAGGTGTGCCCCTACAGATTGTCCCAAACAATACAGCCTCCTGGGTGCGAGATTACCAGGTATATAATGAATTCTTCACCACCACCACCCCACCCCCCCAAATAATTATTAGATAGTTTAGCCCTTTGTATTACACCAAGAACTTCTGAAAGGACAAGAAGCACAAACCTTTGGAGTGCCTGTTGAAAATCTCCATCTCCTCTTTTGTTGCCAAGTAACCATATAGTATTCGTTGTCCACCAGGGTGGAACAATACCTTGTGCCGCTCCCATTCCTCTTTCCCTCTCTTTTCTTTCAGAAAGTGCCTGTGCAAACGCTCTGCTTCCATGTATCCCATTCCCGATTCCTCAAATATAAGTACACTCATTCCACGATGTCCCTTCGGACCATATGCATGTCTTGCCTTCATAGCTTTGTATCCTTTGAAATACTCCAATAATTCTTTATTTCCCATCCCAATCCACTGGAAGGATAGAATAAACAATAAACATAATCAAATTTGACCATTTATAATACGCTAAGTCATTTAGAACATCAGACGATAACACATGCAAGTATGTTACAAGGTTGATTTGAACCATGAGATACATATTGAGGTTGAATTAATTTTACTGTTACACTAAATGCACACTGAACTAATTTGAACCAGCCTATCAAGAGCATTAGTTAAAATAAAATAGCTGAAATGTGAACATGACTTAATGTGTTCTCTTAACATAGGGCAGATCAAAAGATTTTCATGGCAATAAGATATGCATACTCATTGATTGATGCATAATAAAAGAGAAATGAAACGAGGTCCAGAATCAATGTCAGTTGTTGCCCCAGGTCTCAGGTTCCCTTCACTAACCAAACATTGACATTCCCAAAAAGTGTTGGAACAAAACCATACTAGGTGAGTAACACCAAAAACTGCAATGATGAAGAAAAAACCTCCATACCATCAATGAATTTTCTGTCACACGCAGGGTGACTTGCCTACTTCTAGTTAAATAAATCTCAAGCTCAAAAATATGTACCTGCTCATTTTCATCTTGATCAAGGATTGTGTTCTGAATGATGACTATAGGGGGCCAAACAATCTCTCGATCATTTACTGTCTCTCGCAAGCCCTTCCACTTGCCAAACATTTCCTCTGATATCGCATGTGCTCCTCTCCTATTCAACTCCTCCTCCAATACTTCTGCCAGTTTCCTGTGTAGCTTCACTCTCTTGGACCGAACAGTCTTGGCATGGGTTAAGATGGGCTGCATCCCTCTGTACCAATCAATTGCCCCAACCCCGCCTTGGCATGCTGGGCAGTGCCACTGCCTTTCGGGTTCATTTATTTGCTCAATACTTAGGCTATCAAGAGATTCAAAGAAACTCTTAAACCATTTGTTCTTTTTCTTAGTCTCGTGGCTTACATCAGCGCCATCAGAATCAAATCCATCACTGCTCAAAAGATCCTCATCACTATCTAGGTGTTCAATCTCTGATTCCCCCTCACTAGACTGATTGCCAGCTTCGCTCTGAGATGGCTCCCCTGATTGCTCAAAAGGAAGAAGCGTAGACATAACCTTGTCACTAGTTACAGAATTCCCTCCACTTCCATTTGCTCCTCCACTCCCCTCTCCTTTCCCAGCAGCAGATGCAACTACAGAGCTCCAACTAGTGCTGCCGCCACCTGTGCTGCTGTTGCGAATTCCCCCTTGCCAGCTATTTGTAAAAGAGGGACGTGCACCAGTATCCTGCACGCCTACTCTTGCAGAAGCGGCATAGTCCCAGGCTTCAGGCTTAGGTTGGCTCTGCCATGCCTGATTCATGTTGTCACCGCCATTCCTTGAAGTAGTAGGAATAACAGTGGTTGCGTTTCCATTCTTCGGCTGAGTTTTCCCGGTCTCTCTCCATCCCGGCTGCTTGTAACCGTGGTCTTGCACGTTGTTGGAGTTATCACCTCGCCTTCCACTTTTCTGGCCGTCACCATTAGGATTATACCCTGCTTTACCCTTGGAAAACCCAACTCCAGGCCTTTCAGGTGCATAAGAACTATAAGATGCTCCACCCCTCTGCCTGTTTGCGGAGCTTGATGCAGGGTTTCTTGCCTTACGAGATGAAGCCACTTCCCATCCATCATCATTTTGCTGGAAGCTCGACATTTTCTCAATGATATCTTCTCACAGACCCCCCCGACACAGACACAAATTCACTATAAATCTCCTCAAAAAACACGACAACAAACACCAAACTACCCTGAGCCAAACAGCATAAGAAGCCTATAAATAACCATAAACCTTCAAACAAGTCCCTCACACTTACAAATTAGAAGCCTTTTATAAATACAAGAAACAAGATAAGAAACTTAAGAATTATCTTGACGTGCGGTATCAGGAACTTCTTACCTCTTACCTCCTCAGGTTCCAATATGACTAATTCCGTATCAGTCGGCCCCGCTAAACGACTTCTTGATAAGACATTAAATGACCGTGAAACACCAGAATCATTAAAGTGCACAGTAAATTTAGGAATCTTCATGCGGCTTTAATCGTTTTTTCTCACCTCCTTCCTCTACACCAAGGAAAATTGCCTACAACTTCTGGACTAAATAAAAATTGAAAAAACTAGTAAACCTTCATACTCCCTTCCAAACTCCAGGTCGCAGGTTCGAACCAGTGTTAACTTATTTATCAAGCGCAAACCGCGTGAGCCTTTCAACATCTGCACAAAGAAAAGACGAAGTCAGCTTCAGGGAAAGCACGTGATCGTGATTCGATGTGATCAGAAAACGCGTAATTAAACTTCGCTGCTGCCGCAGTGGATGTAAAGATTCACTAGTGTTGTGCATTAAAGTCAAAGATAAACTACATATTACTCTCGAACCATCTGCGTAAAACTTTTTTCTCTAAAGTTCTTTCGAAAGTTCAGTTTAATCTATTTTAACCTCAAAAACTAACCAGTAAACCTAAGCAAACACCGTTATTTCCCTTGTAAGCCTCAACAACAAACGGGATCTCGTCAAAAGCAGTCCGTTCAGAACTATCAAGATAAATCCAGAACTTAAGAGCTCAAAATAACTGGCTAAGATAACATAATAACAAGAAGTTACAAGCAATAATAAAAAGCATCAATCTACTCATTATGATTTCAGATTTAAAAGCTAGAAGGCATAATAAACTCAAAGATCCGCCAAAATTCTCTGAAATACACAATTACCAAGCTTTATTATCTTCAACATCAGAAATTATAAGAAGCTTTTCATCGTTAATTCTCACGATCAAATGATATTTTGCAGCTTTACTACTGCAAATCAAGCTCCAGATCATCCAAGAGAAAACAAGAATTTTTTACTGTGTCGTAAAACTACCTTTTTTGACTGTTAATCTGGGGAAGTTTCATCAGTGCTAATCTCGATGGCCCGACGCAAAGATTAATGTAGCAATTAGTCAAATCTTGATTATGATTTTTCTTTTCTTTTAATGTGCTTGATGTGGACTTCCCCACTAACCCTAACGTTTTTTTGTTTAAAAAAAATTAAGTCCTGTATTTGCTCTGCCTTTTTGTTTTTCCACGTCTGTACCCTACGATAGCAAATATTCCCGGTTAGATATTGAGGCGACTTTTACAAAGTGATTTAATTAAATAAAATGATTTTATCATTTACAAGATAAAATAGTTTATGGAATTATTGATTTTTAAAAGATTGGTTAAATGAATATTTTTATTTTTATTGATATTATATTCTTCTATTTGTTCTAATATTTCAATGTTTTTTCATATTTTTTTGTGAGTGGGATGTAAAAAATACAAACTCTCTTCTTTAAATACTTACATGATAAACTATTTTTCTACTATTACTTAAATGTCATCTATCTATCTTTGTTTACCCAATTAAATGAGAATAAGATTTAAAGTTTGCTTGTCATTATAAAAGTTGGTCCCCACTATAACAATGGTTTCTATCCGCCATTAAATGAAAGGCTATTGACAACAAATTGTTTGGTTGATAAAAGGTTAAATGTAATAATTTCACGTCCCTACTTTATGATATGAAAGATTCCCAACTTGAATATGGCGGTAGCTTTTTTAAAGTGACTGAATTAAATAAATAATTATTATATTTATGGGATGGAAATGGTTTAGGGGATTAATGATATTTTGAAAGATTTGTAGCGTAGGTGGTAATTTGTAAAAGGTTGTTTCTTTTCTTGTTGCTTTTAGTAAGCCATTCTTCCAAACTTTTTAGTTTCCTTGCTAAATTATATCTTTATATTCGATCAAATAATATTAAAGGATGAAATGTTTCTCAATTTTTAGTGTGAATGTGGTGTAAAGAATACAAACCCGCTCTTCCTTGAATATTTTCAAGATAAAAATCATCTCTTAATACTCTTGCTTAAATGTCATCAATCTATATATTTGCCTTTTCTAATTAAACAACAATAAGATTTAAAGTATTTACTTTGATAAAAAATGGTCTCCACTATAACAAATTGTTTCTATTATGTTCTTTAATAGAAAGCTATTTACAACAAAGCAATTGATTGATTAAAGCTTAAATGATAGCTTACATTTTACGCTAAATATATTTTCTATGGAAACTTTATTCGTACCTTTTTAATGAGATATCAATTTCTAAGAACATGTGGTTTTTTTCCCTTCACTTTGTGATTTTTCTTCAACGATATCATTTCTTTGCCACTAAGTTTGCTTTTGAGATAGACATATCATTTATAAAATCCATTTCTTTCCCACTAAGTCTACTTTTGAGGTACACATTATTTATAGAATCTTTTTGCTTATGTAAGTTTATTGATAAAGTATTTTCTCTTTGAGAAAAGATTTTATTTATGTATGTGATAAAAGTTTATATTTTATATTTTATGTTATTTTATATGGATGTCATAAATTTATAGTTTTATATTATATTATGTATGAATATTTTAAATGTATAGGTTTAGTATAAATATGTTTTTAATATAAAAAATGATTTTAGTCTTGAATCATTGTTTTTTATAATAAAAGCAGCCAAAAACGAGGGGGCTAACCCATAGGAATAATTAAGAGAATAGTGGCAGAAGCATTGTTCGCATAAAATCAACAAAGTAGCAGCCTTTTGCCTCTATCAAAAACAAAAACCATACTATGAGAGTTTATTAGCGATAAAAAAACTACCAATCAGAGTATAATTCATATGCCACGTAGGGCTATAAGCAGCAAAATATAAACATAAGCCTAAACAGGGCTTAACCAACCTGCAACTACACAGCCTAGACAAAAAACTCCTCCACATGCAGATAGTTAATTCTTTTTCCCTTGGCTCTTCTTAGGGAGCAACTTTCTAGCCATTCCTTCGTGAGGAACTTGAACAGGCATTTGTAGTCATCATCCTCCTTACCTTTCCCTTTGGTCGTGGTATCCTGCAACATGCACAGCGTAGTAGCTGGGCATCTCATGACATTTAGTGCGAACTTGGACACATCTTGCATCTTGGACTCCGTCGCCTCCAGTCTGCTGGTAATCACCTGCACATTGTCAGACAGGGCCTCTATCTTTTTCTCAAGCTCAGCCAGGTTGGGATCTTCTTCTTTCACGCTACTGGCCTCTTCAACAACCAGCATTTTTTCAATCCTGAAGGTCGGGGATGGGAAATTGGCTGGCTCTGGATTCATAGAGGAGACGGGGCTTTCATAAATCCGAGTGGAGTTCACTGAATGGGGGGGTTGTTTGTGTTGGGTCAGGGGCATTTTGACATTCGGAATGGAGTTGCCTGTGTCGTGCGAGGAGGAGGGGTCTCTAAGGGATTTCTCCGAGGGTTTAGAGGCCAATCTGTTAGAGCGGCGGGGGGTGTTGGATTCTTCAGTAATGTCCAAATCAGAGTCAATCTCTTGGACTTTGACTCTTTTAGGGGTTCTGACCTCCTTCGGGGAGTGATTCTTGGTTTTCTTGCTAGAGGATCCGAATTCCGAGCACTGAGGGCTTGAATCATTAATGGTCGGAGGTTGGGTCGAGGGGCTAACATTCTGCACAGAAATGGAACAAGGCAGGCAGAGGGCGAGGTGAAAGTTATACAAGCAGAGCATAAGGCCTTGATGCAGGATGGGAAAATCTTTCCCTTTCTTCTTAGCTTCGGCTATATCTTTGATGTTAGCATCCATCGAATGCAGTAAAAAGAATGAAATGGAAATGAGGTCTTTGTTCCTCAGATGGTTCAGGAACGGGAGATGGTAGTAGTAGAAAATGCCATACCTGCCCTCCAGCGTAAAATACTTCATCACGATGTAGCAGACTTCATCCCACAGGTGAGGAATCTCCTCCCTATTGAAACCTCCAGCCCTCTTGATAGGGTTCTCGCCTTGGCGGAAAAATTGGTTGAGGCTGGTAGAATCCGCAATGCGGCTCTGCTTTTTCCATTTTTTGCCTTCCATTGAAAGGCTCGTCTCTTGAGCAATGACCTCTTCATTGATTTCGAAAGAGATTCCCCCCATGGTCACCCTTTTGTCCTCCCAGGAAGTCACGAATTGTTTGGAGAGTCTCTCGTCGTTGCCCTTCATATTTTCCATGAATTTGTCAATACCGCCTTCAATGCACACAAACCAAGCCGTTTGTTTAGCTTTGAACTCATCCACTTTGTTGGGTTCCAGTATGAGCCTATCCCCGCCATTCTTGAATCCTCCAGTTTCACAGTTTGAGAATGACAAAAAACCAAAACACGGAGCCGAAGCAAACTCAAGACGGAATGGTTGAGAAGAGTGTGTCGGACTTGAAATAAACGATCATAATAATCAGAGTGATTATTATCCCTTAAGATCTCGTAGATATCGATGGTCAGAGATCTACTCAGAACGTGTGAGCCTTTACTCGGGCCAATGTGAGTTGACAGATCCCCAACGTCGCCTTTACCGTCACCGGTTGGCTCTGTCCGGGTAATAATTAGAGGGTAATCATTCCCGATGTCAGTACTTTCATCATAAATCCATCCCAAGTGGTAGTGGTGACTCAGCCTGCCCTTGATACGTGGTCATCTAGGGTAGAAATTGGCGGGATCTCCGCGCCAATTTAAAAATTGTAAAAAGGTTTCCTTCATCATTGAGCAGATGGGGCAATCCTTTCCTGGATAAAGACTTTTTCCTTTTCCAAGATTTCCTTAATGGTGATCGACAGCAGATTGGGGTCCCTCCAGCATCGTAAGCCATTTTGCAGCCTTCCTTCAGCAGCCATGGAATCGGCGGCTATGTTTCCTTCTTTAAAGATGTGGCATATAGTGAAGTCCTCCATTTTGACCAGCAAGCACCTGATGTCCCTCAGTATAGATTCCACTCTCCATCCCGCTGAAGTATTTCCTTTGGTAGAATCAATAATGATTTGAGAATCTCCTTCAATTTTTAGGTGTTTATTTCCTATGGAGTTAACCATTTTCAGACCCCAAAGGAGGGCCATTCCTTTAGCTTGAGTGACCATATTATCCCTTAGGTTGCCAGCATAGGCTGCAACCATGTTCCCTAGATGATCCCTGATGACTCCACCACCTGCCTGACAATTGCATTGAGCAAAGCCATCAAAATTAAGTTTAAACCAGTGAAGCCTGGGGGTTGACCATCTAGTTATCCGTCTCTTATTCTTGGTGATGTTGTTGAAGTGATCAAAGCCAGGGGAGCTTCCAACAAACAACGATCTTCTTGTCCGCCTCATCGGGGGATAGGGGGGGAATTTTCCATTTTGTAACTTCTAAATTTTCAGTAATCATCTTAAAGCAAATGTGAGCCACAGAGTCCGAGGGGGTCTCAGTGTCTCTAAAAATTCTATTATTTCTTTCTTTCCACGAGGCCTAGCAGATGTGCGGTGGAATTTGTTTCCAAAGTTGAATGATGAGGGGATGATGGGAGGGGGGAGTCCAATCAAAAACTAAAATTTTAATATTCTTCTGGAAGACCCAACAGAGACCGCATTTCTGAAGAGTAATAGACCAAATATGAGTCGCAAAGGGACAGAGAACAAAAATGTGGTCAATAGATTCCTCATCAGCTTTACACAAACTGCATCTATTGGGGAGATGGAATCCCCTCTTTTTTAGGTTATCAAGCGTGAGGGTTTTACCATGCATGAGGGCCCACCAAAAGAAATTAATTTTAGGGGTTAGCTAAGGTTTCCAGACTTTCTTCCAACATTATGCGTCCACAGGGTACTTAAGGAGCTGATTGTAAGCAGATTTGACCGAGAAATAGCTCGATTGTGTCTCTTTCCAGATGAAGCAATCTTCATTCGAAGCCAGGGGGATTCTGGTTTTCGACAAAATGAGTTGTAGATCCTGAGCCAGGGGGACCATATTAGGTCTATTACTACAGATGAGAACAATGTCTTGAATCATTGTTTTTATAGATATTTTTATGCAAATTGAAGAGTTGAACATGAAAATTAGAGGAGAGAGAGTGTGTCTTTTGTATAGTTGAATTAGTCTAGTTAAAATACTTTATTTTAAAGTGCAAAGATTATAGTGAAATTTGAATCAAGACCAACACTATAGAAAATTAAAATAATTGATGTCTTTTAGTTTATTTTATCTCATTCTATTAGTACCATAACTTTAGATAAAGATTGTCCTATTCTCTAAAGATTTTTCATCCCTATACTAGGTTGCAGCAATGGTTCTATCACTTAATAAAAACCATCCACATGGTCTAACTTCCTCTAGCTTTAAAACTTAAATCTCTTGTTTTCCTTGGCCATTTCTTTGGTAATATGACTAAATTACTCATCAAATTACATGTCAAAGGTTCCAAGATATTTGTCTAGGACTTGTATTTATGGGTGTCATCTTAGGTGGGTAGAACTATGCACACAATCTAGTCCTCTAGTTTTACAATTCAAATCCCCTACTTTTTAAAGTCAACACTCTAGGAATGTGTTTTTTACTTATCGACTTGGGTGACAAAGGTATTGTTAAGATTTGTATTTAAGGACAATATCTTAGCTTATTTTAAACATCACATAATTGTGTTAATAGGCATTCTTGTAGTGGATGACACTTACATTTCTAAGTACATCTATAGTTGTGTTTGAACATATGTACAAAATTTAAAGGGCTACCATGAAATCGGTCTTGTCCACAAAAAAATTATAAAGTGATCTTTGTTATTAGATGATGATTTTGACATGTGTCATTGTTTGGTGTGGGTGTATTCTCTCCTTGAATTTTCTTAACTACATCACTTGTCCATTTAGCATTTAATATTGATAGAAATTTTTTAAAAGTTGGTGACATCAAAACGCGAACTTTGGTTTTTTCACCATTTACCCAAATAATTTTTAAATTCTTTATGCTACATGAGAGGGGTTTTGGAAATTTTTTTGGTTAATTTTCCTTTAATACTTAAGGTAACCTTATTATTTTTCCACTCCTATCCTTTCTAGGGGCCAAAGCAACAAAAAACAGGGATAAGATTGAAATCATGACAACGTCAACACCATTGCTTATTTTTCCACTCCTATCCTTTCTAGGGGCCAAAGCAACAAAAAATAGAGATAAGATTGAAATCAAGACAATGTCAACACCATTGCTTTGGAAATATCAACTAAGAGCTTAAAATATTACATGTGTTACTATCATGTCATTTAATAACAAGAAAAATGGAAGGTTACTTTAATTACATAATTTTAGTGAAAATTTGTTTTTCACCACATGGGGAAATGTTACAATTAAATCTCCTAAGGACTGTATTAAGAAGGTGGTCATAAATTTAAACAATGTTCACAATAGTGTCACAAATTCAAAGATTGGTTATTCAACTCCTCCCCTACACTCGTATTCAAACAACACGCACAAGTGCAAAACTACATACAAGATTTGACCATGTTTCCTAGATCAAAATCCTTCAAAGGTATAAGATATAAAATATTGGCCCAAGATCGAGAACATGTATGTCATCACCAATGAGATCAATAGTTCTAGTTGTCTTAAGTCCTTTTGCAAAATTGGTTTTCTTTGTGAAACATAAACCAAGTTTATCAATAGAACCTTTTGATTATATCATTCAAATTCATTACATTGTGATTAGATTTGATAGCTTATGTTGATCAATACAAGATCAAATACTTAGGTGATCAACTACTTGGGTTAAAATAAGGAAACACAATGATATATGCTAATTTTAATAGATGGTGGCATCTACCTAACCCCACTAACCCATGCCTTCAAGCTTTGTGTTAAGTCTTGATGCTCACCGATAGCCTAAACACACTCATCGTTGATGGTTTATTTTATCAACCACCCATTTGTCATTGATTTGACCAATGGTTGTAGTTGCTTACAAGATTGTTAAGGATTTGTCAAAATGAACCATAACATGCACCTTGGATCATATTTGATTGATGGTCCTTATGGCCTCTCTATAGGACATCCATGATGTAAATACATACAACTATGCCAAGGAGAATCGTGATACTTCTTGGGCTCTATTTGTATTGAACAATCTTGGAGCATTTAGTATCTAGATTGATAGAAACACTTGGTCAACATGCCTTTTGAGATGCAAATGAATTAATTAGTCATGGCCCATGATCAATACAAGATTGAAACCTCGTCAACTTGTAGCAAAGGATTGAGGAGCACACATTCTAGCAAAGTCATTTGAAGTAGGGTCCAACCTCATTGCTAATGGTGTGGAGACCTTGCACTCATCAAGACTTGATCTCTAGTGAGCTCATTTAGAACCATTCAACTTCACTAATAGACCAAGAACCCATTAACACTAGTTATATTTTTAATATAAAAATTCATTCTTAAAAAAAATAAAAAAATAAAAATTTAAAATAAATAATAATAATAAAAATAAATAAAAAAATAAAACGATGTTTCCATTATCGTTCAATAATTATTATCTATATTTACTAATTAACAACGAACTCCAAATTTATTTATTTTTTATCACACTAGGTAGAATTGGTCTGTCATTATAATTTTTAATCTGGCACGGTGGAATATTCCATATTTTATGATGCTTAGCGTGCATGCTTATTTTTAACAACGGATAAGTCGTCTGTTTGTTTTTTATTCATCGACCCTTTTTTTTACGGTGTTGATTGATTTGAAAGGTTCCTACTTTAATTTATGCTTAGGCTGCCTAAAGTAATCGGATAAATATAAAATGTTAGTAGAGTTTTATTATTAAAATAATTAAGATTTTGGTTCGTTATAATCTTTGTGATAATCTATTTTTTTGGAATTTAATATTGTTTAATATAAAAAAATATTTGGTCTACTTTGTTACATTATTTGGATTCTTTATAGTATAGGGTTGTTTAGAATTATAATTGAGAACACTTTTTGATTATAATGTTTTAAATATAATAATAAGTATATAAGTGATATATTTTGTTTAAATTTTGATCATTATAGTGTATATTTTAATTTTGATATTTATTGTTTTTCAATTGGATGAAATTTGTGGGTGGGAATTTTAATTTATGAATTTTTTAAATTAAAAATAAAATGTTATTCTACTGATTCATTTGTATTTATCATTGTGAATGATTCTAATACAAATTTGTGTTAATCGCATGTTTGGTTGTCGAATTTAAAGACATTTATTCATTCATTTTGAAAATGTTGTGTTCATGTTAACCTTCATATTGTAATTCACAATCTTGATCCTTGCTCTTACGTGAATCTTCATGTTTGATTATTTTAGTTAAGCTTCTTATTTTTCTTTCATGGTAGATTGAATTATCTATCTATATAAAAGCCAAAGAATTTGTATTTGTTTGTGCCTTTATGTTCTATTTGCTCATTGACTTTTTTGTAGGTGATCACATTTCACTGAAGTGATTAAATTCTTTTATTTTGGTGATGCATTATTAGTTTTATGTGTTCCAATGGATTGACTTGGCAAGTTTCTTACCCATCCATTGATCTAGTAAAATGTTTTTTACCATCCACCTTAATGCCAACATTGGTGACAAAAAGTATATGCATACTTGTAGAGCAACATCCTCCTTACAAATTATCTATAGTTGTACATGCAAAATTGCATTAATGGAATAAAAATATATAACCTTTAAATATTGTAATTGCAATGCCATGTGATTTTGTTGATGGAATGCTTTGATGTTGATGATTTACAATGAGTGATTTCACAACTATTTGATATTACTTTATGATGCTAACCAATGTCTTAGGATTGTATATAAATACAAGACTTCAGTCATTAGATTTGAGTTACTTGGGACACAAGCCAATTATATAATACTCAAATTCTAAGAAATTAAGGCGCAACAACAAAGTTCAATGTTAAAGACAAGACTATGTCCACAAATTAGTATAAAAAGACAAAAATCTTTTAAAAATGTCTCATAAATCAATCTATAAACAAAATAATTTAAAATAAGAAATTCAAGAAAGACAAATTGAACACAATGACAAAACATTTGAAATAATTTAAAAAAATGAGGAGGTTTTAAAAGAGGAGGATGCATACTTATACGAGCATAATCAATCTATCTTTAGTTGCTTTCACTTTATATAGTGGGTGGCCCTGCACATGTCACCCATCATGCCAAACCTTGCTTGGAATGGAAGTCTCTAAGAAGATTATTAGTCTAGGTATTCGGTCAAACATGAGTTAGATGGTGATATTCTTTTTCTCTTGATTTGAGTTTTGCCATTATTTCTTGGTGTACAAACCTCGTGATATGTAAGCAATGAAAATGGCCACATTCATTGTATCGTATTCCTAGATGGTTGCCTTTCTTTGACTGCTTCGGACAAAGTAATAGGATAAATTATTTAGGGTAACGTTTGAGAGGGGTCCATTTGATGGAATGCCTTTCTATAATTCACTGATATATATTATAATTTAATGTCAAATTTCAATATGTGGGCCAAGGTTACAGCGGTGCAGGTTAGGATTTCATTTTAGGGGTCCCATCAAGTATTGGTTTTATAATAAGAAAAAGATGAAAATAATAATTTATTTATATATGTCAATTTTATTTGATATGTTTTTAATATATTTAATATTGATTGTGTTTTTTTATGTTTAGATGTTTATTTTGGGTTACCTTGGTCCAATCTTGTAGCATTGGATTAATTCAATACCATACAAATTGATCTTTGAGATTTCAAATTTTAAAATACAAAACTTGTTGACTCTTGTCTAATTTAATGTTGTTGTCGGTTGGTATAGTGCATATTTCACATGATTAAGTGCTATGTTTTGTTATTTAAAGGCATCCAATTTGCATTCATTCATAATAGATTATTCTTTGAAAGTCCTATGCATTATAAGGAGTGTTGTTTAAGAAATACTTTTCTTTGGAGCACTAAAAGGAACCTAAGCTAATTTGGTTGTTACAATCTAATGGTCCCTTTGATATTTTTTAATACCACTAGTCCCTAACAATTGGAAAAAGGTAGAGTATTTGGCAAAATACATACATTTAGCTATATTAGATTTGTAGGTTAGAGCAAATCTATATACCATGCAAAACTACTTAGAGCTACTGGATTGACCCACATCAAGCTATGATCCTACACAAAATCTCAAATAATTTGCATATCAAATACATCTATTTTTCTACACCCAATGACAATACCTTTGTCACATAAAAATAATTTGCATTACAAGGAGTGTCGTTTAAGAAATACTTTTCTTTGGAGCACTAAAAGGAACCTAAGCTAATTTGGTTGTTACAATCTAATGATCCCTTTGATATTTTTAAATGCCACTAGTCCCTAACAATTGGAAAAGCTAAGAGTATTTGGCAAAATACATACATTTAGCTCTATTAGATTTGTAGGTTATAGAGAAAATCCATATACCATGCAAAACTACTTAGAGCTACTGGATTGACCCACATCAAACTATAATCCTACACAAAATCTCAAATAATTTGCATATCAAATTCATCTATTTTTTTACACCCAATGACAAGACCTTTGTCACATAAAAATTATTCTTCATCATTCTTCCTAGAACTAAGTTCTCTAATTCCCTTACATTTGATTTTCTAAAATAATATTGTTTTACACATTTTTATCATTCTCAATTGTCATTGATTTAATTTAGGTTCATTTACATTTGATTGTATGATTTTACTTAATTATCCTAGATTAACATTAGGAAAAGCCATTTATCTTCTTAACATTTTTTATGAAATCATTTAATCTTACACCCCAAGGTTTGACCTTAGGGTTTATACCTTCATTATTTTTTAGGTTTCATATTTATCATTTCTAACTACATTATCATTTTCATGTCTTGCTAAGGTTTTGTCTCTATTCATTTTTATATCCTTTCCCTTAAGGTTTGTACTTTATTGTATGATATCACTTTTGTCCATCTTAAATTCTCTTAGCTATCTTTTATGGTTTTATCTTGCATCTAACTTTTCAATTAATATTTAAATTTATAATTATAATACACAACAATTTTATATCATTTGTCTTCTTCTATTGAAATCTTAAAATTTTCTTGGATAGATTTTTAGCCCTATATCCTCCATTGCTATATTTTGTCATCATGGATTCTTGTGTTGAATAAATTAGTATATACTTGTGCCTCTCTTTCATGGTGACATTTTTTCTCACATAGGTTTCTCCACATATATTTATCATTCTATATTTATTTATCATGGTTTGTTGATTTCTATTTGCTTCATACATACATACATACATACATACATACATACACATGAAAATACATGTTGCATTAGTAAAATCACATTCACATAATTTTGAAGGGACAAGATTTATAGTACTTTTCCTTGTTCTATTAACATTTGGCATCAAAGTCATTGGTTTTATTGAGGAGACACCTTTCTCTTAATGTTGATTGCAATGGAACTTCTTTGTTTGAGTGGTTTTCAAAATAAGTGTTTCGAGGCCATGACTTCTGCCTCCTATTTGAATATTGAGAAATTCAATGGAATAGGTTATGAGTTGGAGAAGTTAAAGATGCAAGATATCTTTGAAGAAATAGATTAGTAGAGAACTATTTCAAATGAAAAGAAAGTAGATGATTTGTTTGATGGTGATTGAAAGAAGTTGGATAGAGGGGGACTATGAACCATTTAATTATGCCTTGGAAATTATATATCACTAGATTTTTATGAGATCAACACATCTTTGAGAAATAATTGGTGAGGTCTACAAGTGTCTAGTAAATAAATTATATTAAAAAAATATATTTGTTACAAATCAAAGATGGGGAACTATGTTAGAATATTTTAATGTATTTAATTTAATTCTAAGTTAGTTAGCATCATTGATGTTAAGACAAATGAGCATGAATAGTTTATATTGTTGCCTTACTCTTTGTCTACATCATGGGAAGGTCTACTTACCTTTTTAAGTGAACAAATGATGGATCTAAAGTTGAATGTATTTCTTGATACTTTGCTTGTGAAGGAAATAATGAGAAAATCCATAGAAGAGACCTCAAAGGATGCATTGTAAATTTGGGGAAGGCCTAAAGATAAAAGAGGATCAAAAGGATTGAAAAAATTCAATTAAGATGTCTATAAGTCTCAAGGTTATCTAAGATCTCATTAAAGTGTCCTAGGTGAAATTTTAGAACTATGGATACTAGGGGCATTCTAATGAGTCTAGAAATAAATAGACTTATTACTTCACCATTGTAAAACTTTTTAGTGAAAGTAATGAAACCTTGTTTATTTTTTATAATGTTATTTTTGATGAATCATGGCTACTAAATTAGGTTGTTTATAGTATATAACTTCTTACGAGGAGTGGTTCTCTTCATACCATGCATGTATGTGATGTTTTTTGTAAGAAAATTAGCTAGATTTTATATTTTTTAAGTTCATTCCTTTCATACTTAATAACTATATTGTCTATAATAAATCCCTTCGAAAGTAGATAAACTTTATCTAAATACTTTACATTTGCCACTTTTAGAGAAACAATGCTAATTAATCCATCATATTCTATTTGTACCTCGTCTTTGAGCATTGGTTACATCAATGAATTCCAAGGTATACACTAGCCCACTTCTATCTTGGGTTGTATTATCCTAAATTGATTTCTATGTATTATTTTTTTAGACTTAGTGACCCTAATTGAAACTTTAGTTATAACTTAGTCTCTGGAGTGCTAGTTTTTCTCTTGAAAGAAACTAGGCTTATTTTTGGGGTCTTGTTTGTAATTAAAGCCATCCACCTTTGTCTACCAAGAGATGGTGTATTACTTGAGTGCTTCTATTTTCATTTGATGGGTGATATTTGTTGCCTAAAATCTTATATGTCTACCTGAGCAACAAGTCCTGTAATTTTATTGTAAGCTCTTTATTCTTGGCCTTCTTTGCCTCAATGAATATTGTTACCTGCTTAAGAGGGATATTATCTTATTCAAGTCAGTCACTTGAAGTTTTAGTGACGTGAATCTGAACTCGATGCTCTTCAAGGTTTTATTAAATTATTGAACCTTTTTTTGTCATGAGAAGAACCTCAAAATTACATCTTAATGTTAAGAACACAAAAACTATAATTTTTAGGCTATTAAATTAAAAAAACTCAAAACTTGGACTATAAAAGTCATTTTTGGCCTAAAAAATGTCAAAATAGGAAGTAATTGATAAGTTAGCTATGAGGATATCAATCTCTCTGAGATTTCCAATTTGAAAATAGAATGCTTGTTGAAATTGCTAGATCAATATATAATCTCAAAAATCACTAGTTCACAATTCTTGATTGTTTAGTTGCTATAGGTGTTGTAAAGTGAAAATTTGGTGAAAAAAGTTGATTCCAATCTCTTACTTGGTCCAAAAAGTGGGACACACTATTGTGGGTTGACCTTTAAGCTATATGATTAGTTTAATTTTTACACATATTTCCTCTTATAGATTAGTGCGAGCAATGTATTTCACACCTCTTCTTCCTTTCATATTTCCTTCTTTAGCTTTATCAATAACTACATGTATTAGTAGGTTATTATACTCTTGAAAGAATTTGATTTCATTTTCTAATTATGTATCATATCAAATATAGATTATTGATTTTGTACTCTATTTAAAGCATTTAATTCTACCTTTCAATTTTGGATGTCTCATACTTATGACCATGAATTATATTTGAAAAACAATTTGTTTCATCTAGCATATAAGTTTGTTAATTGTAGGGGTTTATTGGTTGTAGTACAACATTTGAACTTTGGGGTCATACATGTTATCCTTGTACAAGATAGCATTTAGTTGTCTTTGCCTACCTTTTCTACTCTTTGCTCACGTTTGAGTGTAAATTTACTGGATATGCAATATAAAATTTCTTGGATAACTTATAGTAGGATCACCAAGAAGGTAATGGAGAGATGAGGATGAAAATTAATGGGATGTTAGTTGCTAGATGGAAGGTGAAATTAAATTATTATGGGGGATAGTTGTTGGCAAAGATTAGGATTGCAAGGAGAATGGAGAAAGGCCCAAATTTGTGAGCCCATAGAGCTATAATAAAATAAATTCATAGGTTAGTAAGTAGGAAAGGGGAACCTCATGCGGTAAAGGGATGCATTATTGGTTGTGTTGGTTCTTAGAATGGTGAGAATTATATTTGAGGAGTGTTAATAAAATTTATTACTATGGAGAAACAAGAGGGTGATAATAATGATTATAGAAAGGAAATATGAATGAACTAAGAGGGTGCAAGTATGAAATTCTAATAGATGTTATAGGTGGTTGAGATAATAGAGGGATGGTAAAAGAAGTAAAAGTTGCAATTGGAGGAGGAATAATAGGTATTCATATTCTTTGATACATACCTCCTCTTTCATAATTTTTTAGATTTGTAAAGTGTTAGGAAATCAACTAAGTTGATCAAACCATTTATTACATAGCTCTATGAGAGAAAAACATGCATATAGTTTGAATGATGAGAAATAGGATCCTAACCTAGAGATGCAAAGTAAGATCCCAAATCAATATTAATTTCATTAGGTGAAATAGCCACCAAGATCCAACTTCATTCCTAAAGGAGAGATGGATTCTATGTATGATTATTTGCTCTTTTAGTGATTGATATGATTTGATATGTGTATGGTATGAAAATCGAATCAGGTAGAACATAAGAATAAGATCCACTTTCATACCACTATTGGAATACGATATCATCTAGAGGAGTGATCATATTTGATGAAGTTTTATGAAAGAGAGTCAAGTGATACTTCTAGGGTTTCTATGGAAAGTGAATGAACTATGGAGTTATGTTGAAGTGATATAAAACTATGGCTAAGATATGAAGAAAATACACACTTAAGTTATTATAAATGATCGATAGATAATTAGAAATGATATAACAGACACAGAACTAAGCAGGAAATCTGATTTTGTACCTATGACTAAAATGTGATGTTGATCTGGCAGGACCAGGGCACCAGATGCCTTGGTCTTCAAAGGCTGAGCTACTGTTGGAATATTTATAACTTGAACTTCTATGAGTGCCACCACTAAAAAATGATGGAGAAAGTTGAGGACCAAGGCACCCTAGCACCTTGATCTTGGGATAAGCACACCCCTATGCCCTAGTCATTAAAAACCAAGTCCAAATTCTAGGAACATGTTGATATCGGGCTCCTGATGTTGTATGAGGTCTTTCGGCTCTGTCAAATACATGTAGTTGCACATAAGAGGAAAGAAAGGGGGTTGTCGATAGGGGTTTGCCTTAGGTAAAACCTCAGGTTTGGAATTAACCCTAATTGAAATAGGAATTGAACTTGAATTGAATTGGAAAGCTTCCCTTTTGAGGGCAAGATTAGATCTAGAATTGAAGTAAAAGATTGTACCTTCAATAGGTCATGCATTGTTCTTAGGATAAGTCCTCCATGTGTTGATGCAATAACATGATAAACCACATTAAATCCATCATGAAATCATAAATAAAACATAAATAGAAGATGCCTTGATGTAGTTTGTTGCTCCTTGAATCATATCATCTCTTGAGGAAGAAGAATTACTCTTGAATTGGATGATAATGTTAGCATAAGATGAGATGATGAAAATTAATTAAGAGGGATCCCTTCTATAGGGATTTCATAATTGAAATCACCTTTAGGCTGACCTAGATTTGATATTTTTTCATATAGAGAAGGATTTGAATTAGATAGGACCGCTAAGTTATCCTCCCGAAGAGATACTCTTCTAAAATAAGGAAAATATCCTTGTCGGGGATACATTTTCTTACAAGACGGATGTGATTGTCAGCAAGGATATGTATATCCACGATATAGAAGGGTTCATTATAATAGATACAAGTCAATAGAGAGAAGAATTAGATGAATGATTATAGACTTCCAACTCTAAGGAAGAGGTCCCAATTAAGAATATGTACTTATAAGGCAAGGATAAGATCCTCATCAGGGATACTTGTTCCAATAAGAGGGAAGGGATCCTTAGCAAGGATATACACCTCCATAATCAATAAGAGATCCTTATAGAAGAAAATACTTTGGGTGAACCCACGATAGTGGGTTACACTTTTTTGGATGAAAGAAATTGATAGTTTTGTCCAAAACTCAATTTTAGTCACGTTCTATCGAAGACCCCTTTCAATCAAATGCAAAAAACATGTTCGATCGAAACTCCCTTTCGATCGAAACCCCCTTTCGATCGAACCCAAAAAAGTGTTCAACACAAAGTTTCTATTAAGGGGGTTCAATAAAAAGGGGGTTTGATCGAACCCCTTTCGATAGATGTTCTATCAAACCTCCATGTTAGAGATCTCCCCTTAAACCTCTCATAGTTTCTGCAAAATTTTGGCATTCGAAGCTCAAATTGGGTGCTCAAATGGATTAATTTTGACAAACCCAAATGCATGATGGTAGTACTTGAAGCGAGCTTTCCAATGATTATTATTTTAATATATATTGAATTTATTAAGATTTTTTTTAGGTTAACTGAACAGAGGTTTCACGCCAAACATCAACTTCTGAGTTCAATGCTTATGAAAAAATAGTAAACAAGTGAAAAAAATTCTGAAAAATATCTACGCACTAGGTATCGAATTCATCTTTCTAACAAAAAAAAGAATTTCATTACATACACAACAAGTTATGAACGACCAAATGGACATATGTCAAAATTATAGTTAACTCGACTTCAAAACTTAATAAAATATGAAATATTGAAGATAATGTTATGAAACCAATTGCAAATATTAGATATGGATGTTACAAAACTAAATTAGAAAGAATCACATTCACATCTATTTTAGACAAAAAGTTGTACCTGACCAAGTGAGTATCACTCTTTAAAAATGTTGTTTTTCATAAAAAACTAGTTTTTGAGGGCGATAGAAAAATGGAAGCAAATTGATTCCAAAAAATTTCAAAAAAATATTTTTAGAATCTACACACAAAATTCCACAAATCACTAGTTCACATAATCTACAAGTTCCTTACGGTTTAGTAGTAATAGGTGTCCGAATGTGAATTTAAAAAAAAAATGAATATTGTAGTGTCAAAGTTGGCAAAAAAGTATAACCTACTATTGTGAGCTCACCGCTTTACAAAGGGGAAGTTTAATCTTAAGAAGGAGAGATGCTTGGAAATCAATCTTTCCCCCCAACATAGAGACACAAGAAGATACAAAATGGGCTATTATGCTGCTACCAAAGTATGATTGCACGTGAAATTTTACTGTCCTGAATGACATTGAGCCCCTAATAGGTAAGCTACTAATGTAATAGTGAGGAGCAACATAATAGCCTCTAATTTTATTTAAATATATGATAGATTGGATGAAGAAGTTGAATACGACATGTTAAATGCTCTACAATCAATGAAAGTAAAATCATACTTAAGATGATTAGCAATGAAATGTATTGATCAACAAAATAGTCTCTAGGAGAAGAATAGGCCTCTAAGTCATGTTCCTATTGCACACAAACTTCCTCATGTATAAAAGAAACCTTAGGAGAGTGACAAGTATAATTCATTAGGGCCTTATTTCTATAAGGGAGGGCATTAGAATGAATAGACGGTAAAGCCTCGTAAATGGGATTTTCAATTCTATTAACCTCTCAAGGGAAGCTTCATAAAGGGATTTGTCAATCATCACAAATTCATTCTGAGTTAATTTAGATGAAGTTATCAAGGGTTTCATTTAACATGTCATAGTAATCACTTCTAAATATCACATTCACATTAAGATAAGGTCTTTAGATGCTTTGTTGGGCTTTGAAGGATTATATTAAAGTTCGAATGAGGTTTTACGTATGTTATTTTTTAAAGTAACTCTAGTTTCTTGTTCACTTGCACCACAACCATTGCCATTATATCCACTTTTAGTTAAAATGTGGAAACCCGGACCATAAAGGGATGCCATATCAGAAAGAGATGGTGGGACCTTATAGGTCTCAATGTCATAATTAGATGAAATAGAAGAAAATTTTGAAGAATGGTTTCAATTAAAAGCGGCTACAAAATTGTTACTAAGTTGTTTAGAAAAAATGAATGCTTCTTAGGTTCCACCATATCATCATCCTTTTTAGTGTTAGGCTCTATTAGGGGGACTTTAAATGTTCTCCTACAAAGGTAGGTGTAACATCTAAGGACCCCCAACTGTCTTCTAAGAGTATCTCTTCGGATGAAGAAGTGTCTTCAAAAAGAGATAGTGTTTCAAATTGAGTAGTAGAAGAATGTGAAGAAGATTCGGAATCATATGAAGTTTGCAAACAAGCTTGTAAATTCGTATCGACATGCAAAGTATACATCTTATTGTCATAAATAAATTTGACTTGGCGACGAAGAGTTGAAGGAACAACTTGCATAGCATGAATCCAAGATCTTCCTAAGAGAAGATTGTAAGTAAGACTATCATGCATGATTTGGATAGGTGTAAGTAAAATAATAGGTCATATCTTAATAGGAAAGGTTATAGTACCTAAGGATTCTCTAGCAACATTGTTAAAGCCATGAATAGAAAGAGATTCGGGTTGAGAAAAAGAAGTGCCCAAATTTGTTTTATGCAACAAATCAATGCTACAAACATTAAGGCCAAACTCATTGTCCACTAAGGTTCATCTTATAGCATAAGGACAACTATCATAAGAGGATCATTTTGATTTTGAATCTCCCTAGGGGGTAACTAATCTTAAGAGAACATAATTTGAGCTTTAGGTGTTTTCATATAATCAATCAAAGAAATCATATTATTAGGTGTCATCATAGGTAGAACACCTAAGTTCTTTGAAGAATCTTGTAACATTTCATGATAGGTGGGTGAGTTTTAAATCAACTCCCAAACAAATATCTTAGTAGGAGTATCTCGAAGTTGTTCAATAAGATCGTATTCCTTTCCAAGATGTTAAGAAAGACAAGGTGTTGGAGGAAGTATTAGTTGAGAAACAGGAAGAGAAGTTGGGATGACTAGAGGAGGATTAGGTTGCCTATTATTTCTTGTGTTATATGTTTGAGCAACTGCATTGTTACTTTCTCAAGTGGTTTTTTTTGGCATATTCATAAGCACTTTTAGTGAAATAAACTACTTTCACAGTTTTGACCGGTTTATTGGGAGTGCAAAAAGTATCATGATTATAACCACCTTGAACCAAAATAATCGGTTTATTAAGAGGTTGAGAGGTTTGAGGAGTACTACCACCCTAAACAACAATCACATGCGTGTTAGGAGTTTCATAACTATTCACATGTATCATATTGATCAAAGATTATTTGGGAATATGTGAGGAAGATCTAGTAGAGGTGAAATCATCAATTGGTTCATCATTTGTTCAATGAAAACACACTTTGGAATCAAACAATTTGGAGGTAAATTTTTGGAAGTAACAAAATTTCTCTACCGGTGTTATTAAATGTGGTCAGAAAATTGATATTTTGCACTTAGTAGACAAATTTTAATAATGTGAACACCAATTAGTAGGTTAGTCTTTAAAATGGTCTTTTGATAATTGTCAATTTAACATTCATACCCCATATAGTGCTGGGTAAAACTCTTCACCATCAAGATGTTAATTCAAATTTCTTACAGTATCATTCTATTACAAAAATAAACATCCTTTTTCTCTTATTTACTTCTTATATTGTCATCAACTTTTGTAAAATTTGCCTTTCCTTGCACTGCATGTTACTGGTGCATACTGACTACTAACTTATAACATAGGAAGATGGTATTTGAATTTATACGTGTAGTCAAATAAATCTGTCCACTTAATTAAATGAATATTTAGTATTTATTTGATTATTTATCCATCAATCAATAATTAATTAAATTAATATATTTAATTAATTCATCTTAACTCTCTTCTCCTATTAATTAAATAAATTATTCAATTTATTTGATTTAATTCACTTAACCAAATTCAGACCATTAATTAAATAAATAAATCATATTTATTTAATTAAATCTTCTCTCACATTTAAATAAATTAATATTTATTTAAATTCCCCCAAAATCCCACCTCTCACATTTAAATAAATTAACATTTATTTAAATCACCTTTATCCTCTACCCACTTGCATTTTCCTACAAATGCAAGTTGCACAACTATTTTAAATAAATCATTTATTTAAATCACCTTTATCCTCCACCCACTTGCATTTTCCTACAAATGCAAGTTGCACAACTATTTTAAATAAATTATTTATTTAAAATCCTATTTATCCTCACCCACTTGAAACCTTTAATGGTTTCCCTTAAAGTCTTCAAACTTAATGGCTTCCTTCTAGAGTCTTCTCAAACCTTTAATGGTTTCCCTTAAAGTCTTCAAAACTTAATGGCTTTAAAGTCTTCAAACTTGATGGCTTCCTTCTATAGTCTTCTTAAGCCTTTAATGGTTTCCCTTAAAGTCTTCAAACTTAATGGCTTCCCTTAAAGTCTTCTTAAGACTTTAATTGTTTCCCTTAAAGTCTTCAAGCCTTTAATGGTTTCCCTCAAAGTCTTCAAGCATTTTAATGCTTTATCTTCCTTTTTCTCATTTAAATAAATTAATATTTATTTGAATATTTATCCAAATGCAAATTACACCATTTAATTGAAATAAATGATTTTATTTTAATTGAAAATACCAAAATTTCTCCCACTTGCATGCCTAAACCCCTTCTAGATTCTTCTAAACCTTTCCTAATTAACCTAATCCATCCCCTAAATATTGTCACATTCCTAAGCAAATTGAAGTCACTTCTCAAAGACTCCAAAGTCTTTGAAAATCAATTAATGCTTTGTGTGTTCAACAAATTAACCTCTAAAGTCTTCCAAACCACTTATGGCTCTTACATGACCATTAATGGTTAATTCCACTTGCACCCATGGTTAAGGACTTTGACCCCTAACTTAACCCTCATGTAACCCATGTGTCTCTTCAAAGCATTTATTTCTTTGACTAGGGTAACCATCATGTCCCCTCAAGCATTTAATGTTCCTTATCTCTTCTCTCAAGCCTCCTCATGGTGACACTTGTCAATAAGGGATTGGGTTGAAAGTTTCACATGGATTGAATATCTTTCAATCCTAACCCTTGTTAAGATTGCTCAATCTTAACCCTTCATTTCCCCATTTCTTCTATAAATAGAACCCTTCTCCTCAAGCAAAAAAAGAAGCATTAGAGTATTGTTGTTATACTGGTATTAGCATAGAGCTTTTTCATAGCATCACTATCTACACTTGCATAGCATTTGCTTATCATATTCAACCATCTTGAATCTCCATATGGCACCCATGGATAGTGCTAAAAGCTGAGAGCTACACTCATTTAGGACTTGGAGAGGGGGAAACAAGGGAGAAGCATCAAAAGGCATCATGGAAGCATCTTAGGGAGGCTCTTCTCCTTTCTTTTATTTTGTTAAACTTCTTTCATGCTTTTTGAAATCTCTTTTGATATGTTTGGAATGGTTTTTAGTTCTTTGTTTTGTTTTTATGGTTGAAACTAACTTATTAACATTGAACTTTGTTGTTGCCTTGTCCCCATTTCCATGACATCAATATGAAATCAAGGAATGAACATGGCAACTTGAATTTCAGGCTAAAGTTCCCTTTACACGATTCATTCAGCTTTATGACAAGCCAAATTATGTATGTAAAAGCTTGTTTCTTACAAGTTAAAGAACCCTAGACTGCAACATTCTTGATAATGCTAAACACACTACATTGCTTTGCAATAAAAAAATGAAACATATATTTTAGAAGACATTTAGACGAAACTCTTGAATTACTGAATATTCTCAATTTTTGGAATGACAATATTTTCATTTGCGATTGACAGTTAAAAGAAGCAAAAACAATTGGTGAATATTAGTTAGCCACTGATATTTTTCTTCTTACAAATTTGCTTGGGTGCACCTTTTACTCTACAGGCTGCAGCTCTTCTTTAGTACTTGAGGGAGCCAAGACAAGGGAGTCTTTGTGAGCACCAATCAAAGTGCTCAACATCATAAGCAAATTTTCATGAGCTAATGTCCTGCCTAGGAAGGAATACAAATTGTAGTCTGTATGATTGAGCCTGTAAATATGAACAGTATAGTGTAACGTACATCGGTCTCGCCGACCTTAATATATTTTGTTTATACACGTTGAACCTCTTGAAGGACATTGTGTTGTATAAACAGTTGGTATAGTCAGAAATGGCATGTTTCTCTTGCCTGTTCATGATGTCCTTCAGAGTGAGCTTGTAGATGTAGAGTTACAGCAGTCCACAGAAGCATTCCTTTCCTTACTATTGTACAAAGGGGTAGGCAATATATGATTTTGGAAGTGCAAACTTTCCTTATAAGTTTTAATCATATAGTTGTAATGAAAAATCTTGGGGCAAAATGAAAATATATGTGAAATTGTATCATGTTTTTTTCCCATGAGGATTGTTTTACCTTTTCATACTTAAAAACAATTGATACCACAATGTTCTCTATGCTTTTGTATTCCTCATGCAAATCTTTCACGTGAGAATTGCCTGTGCATGCATGGTTGTATATTGTCATTTGTAAACACCTAATTGCTTTATCCAATCAAGCAAAAAAACAATTGATACCACAATGTTCTATATGCTTTTGAATTCCTCATGCAAATATTTCACGTGAGAATTGCCTGTGCATGCATGGTTGTATATTGTCATTTGTAAACACCTAATTGCTTTATCCAGTCAAGCAAAAAAAACAATTGATACCACAATGTTCTATATGCTTTTGTATTCCTCATGCAAATCTTTCACGTGAGAATTGCCTGTGCATGCATGGTTGTATATTGTCATTTGTAAACACCTAATTGCTTTATCCAGTCAAGCAAAAAAACAATTAATGATCAAATACACTGAGTTCAGTTTAAGAGTATTGTTTTTGTAAATAACTTTTCACAAATTCAGCTTGTCCACTCGATGAGTAAGACATGGATACAAGTTGTTTGGCTGTGTGGGGCTTTTAAAATGCATAGTGCCAAAATTGGCTTAACTAACTGGCAAGCCAATGGCGGAGATTTATTTGAAACTATTTGGAATGAATCTACACCATCCTATACACCACGAAATGAGCCACTTTAGTGCTCTCTTTTAAAATGTGGATAACACTTAAATTTTTTGATAAGGACCCATACCTAAAGTTATGTTATTGAATCCTTTACTTCACAGCATGAAATCAATCAGGCCAAAGTATTATTTGACAAGGACCCATATCTACAAGTTATGAATTCAATACTCTACAACAGGAAATCAGGTAGGCCAATATGATATTTGGGAGTCTCTGTCACAACGCTACCTGCACTACCATTAATTTTTCTATGGATTTGGGTTGTTGAATAAAGTTGTTGGTAAAACCCTGGTAAATACACTACGGCTATAATGTCATATCGCTCTCTAATCTTCTATGGTGGTTGTCCGCGTGGTATTTTGCCCAATGAAATTACAAAGTACAATTTGTTGCCGACCGTTGAGTCCAAATGGAAAGTTCTACAGATCTTTTTTCTGTCACATTATGACTTTTGATTTATGGGTTGAATGATAAGTTATACATTTCTTGCATTAGTGGCAACTTTTTATCTCCAGTAGAATGATAGTGCATGTTTATGTCCTTGCATTAACTACATGATGAGAATCCTTATAAATTTTTGGTCATTCAGATGTGTAAAGCGGAAAATAATCGAACCCTAGTCGTTCTCCCCTCCCCAACTCCAAGGAGGGAGAACGGAGAGTCACTAGGGTTGATGGTTTTCACTTAAGAGGGACTTTACATTCAAAAGAGGGGTTGAAACCCACAAGATCCAATCCCATGCAATGCAAGATTGGATTCTAAATGAGTTTCAAGGGTTAAGACAGCAAGGCTACCCTCTTTTGTAAAGAATGTAGATAGAAAGATTGAACTAGGAATGCATAGAAAGTGAGAAAGATTCGCTTATAAACTGAGATAGGGATATAGGATGAAGCTGCGGACCTGGAATTAGCAGTAAAATGTCGATACGGCGCTGTCCTACAAATTTGAGCAAAAGTTGTCGGGACGATGGCGCCCAAGCGCCACGGTCCTCCGAAAAATCCGCGAAACGAAGGGGGATCTGTTCGTCTCTGCACAAGGATTCTAGATCTTCAATTTCAGCTGTGTACCTGCAACCTACACACAGAAAAGCGAAGATGATTGGGGGGTTAGGGATTAGGGGTTTGCCCTTAGGTCAAACCCCGGTTTTGGAATTAACAAAGAAATGAGAAATGTTGTAAATGTAATGTAAAACAAGTACTAATACCTTGTTGTAAGGATGTTTGTATCCTTATATGCGAAGGTATAGATGTTGTTGTTTGTTGTATGTTGTATGTTGTAGCATGTAATGTGTTGTAAGTGATCTCCTCTTCAATGGTTGAATCCTTTTCTTGAATGCAACACTTAGCCTTGAATGGAGACTTAGAATGATCAATTGCTTGAAGGAATGCTTGAATGCTTGAATGCTTGAATGTTTGAATATCGTTTTCACCTTTTTTCCATCCTCCTCAAATGAGAGAGGAAAAGTAGTTTATATACTTGCCAATTAGGGTTAAAAGACTGATTTTCCCGACCTTAGGCCGACCAGGAAAGATAATTTTCCAATTTGCAAACAAAAAGGCCCGAAGTCCCATAGGAGACCGGGCCCAAAATAGGGCCAGGGACCAGGGCACCCTGGTCCTGAAGGACTAGGGCGCTGGGCGCTCTGGTCCCACCTCCCGGGACAGCAGGGTGCAAGGAGGATCAGGCCAGGGTGCTGGAAAAATGCAGTTTTTTGGTGTCGTGAGCAAGTTTCGGGGTCTCCATTCAGGTTCAGTGTTGCGTCGCCATCGTGAAGACCCAAATGCGGTCGAAATTGCAAGTGTCGCAATTTTAGGACGCTACATTTAGCCCCCACTTTAGCGGGAGTATAAGCGTACGCTCATACTTCCGGTAAAGTACAAGGAAACAACATTTGAAAAACTTTCACCACGTCAAGGAGGCAAGATACACCAAGCCCCCAGTGGACTAAGGATCTTACGACTTCGATTGACAAAGTAAAAGGGAAGATCACGAGGGAGAACCATGACTGTCAGTAGTAAGGTTCCCTCACTATGAGTCATGCAAGAAAGATATCAAAAATTTTCAAGGCAAGGCTAAATTTGCCAAGAAATTTTCAAGTATCTTGAAAAGATAGGAATGGGATGTATGCCCCCCTACGTTAAAGCGATCGCACACGCCTCACCGGGGGTGATTGCTTTAAGGTAGTGATACATATAAGAAATGAGAAAGGGGAGGAGCACGTTATCACAAGGATTTAGCCCCCAAGTGTGAGATAAACCCAAGGATAATAGACACAAAACACAAAGCACAAGGTGACTTCGCTTTCCTCGGGGTCAGTATGTTGTATGATAATTCATGTATATCATATGTATGTATGCATAATTGTTCTTCATTCCCCAATCAAGGAAGGTCACCTAGAAGAAGGGAACACATGTGTCTTTTGAGTCAACATGAGAGAGATCGAGAGATCTCAAT
Organism: Cryptomeria japonica; assembly: GCF_030272615.1. Classification (NCBI taxonomy): domain Eukaryota; kingdom Viridiplantae; phylum Streptophyta; class Pinopsida; order Cupressales; family Cupressaceae; genus Cryptomeria; species Cryptomeria japonica. The sequence continues at coordinate 116,891,364 of NC_081414.1, read as the reverse complement.
GCTTTGCATCGTCCTCAAGTAGACAACACTAAGGACAACAAATAGAAGAATGAGAATAACACATAGAAGAAGTAACAAAAGAGAGGGGGAGAGAATCTGCTATGCTAATGAAACTAGTCTAGCATGTCATCTACCCCCCGATCTTGCTGATCAATGTTTCGGGAAGGTAGGGAACACGCTAGAGGAGGAACATCCAACACAGCAGATGGAGCTATCACAAGATCCAAACAAGGGCTATGTTCATATCCCAAGCCACGGTGTTCTTGTCTAGGAGCTAGGATAAGTGCTTTAGAAAATTCGTTAGATAAATGGTTATCAATATCAACAAGTTCATATTCACTATCAGAATGAACAGGAGAAGTACCATTTTCATCATGAATAACGTTTTCATCTATATCATCATCAAGATTTATAAAAATAGGATCTTTAACTCGCACAGGATCAAGACCATCATGCATCTTATGTTTAGGAGATTTCGGCTCAATCGTCGACTGAGGAGAAAATGGAATAATGCTTGTTGAAGGTGTTTTTGGGGATTGCAAAATTTGAGAAGCAGCTACCTGAGCTCTAAGACGACGCTTTCGTCGGCGTTCACGTGCCAAACGATTTCGTCTAGTCTTAGTAGGTGATGCTCTGCAAAAAGGATTAGAAAATCTGTTTGATGGCAACACACACAAGAGCACAAGAAACAAACGTTAGTGTTAGCAACAAAAGATTATCCTAAACAGGCATATCAAGAGAGATATTAAGCATGAAATAGAAAGCATATAAACATAAAATGAAATAGCTAATCAAGATGCTCATAGTTGCTCCTCCCTTGTTCCTCTCCTCTCCAAGTCCCAAATGAGTGTAGCTCTCAGCAGCATTTTGCACTATGGATGCTTATGGAGGATTGAGATTTAATACTAAGCTTCAAATATGAAATGAAAAGCTAAATACTATGCTAGAGTAGATAGTGATGCTATGAAAAAGCTCTATGCTAATGCCAGTATAACAACAATACTCTAAAATGCTTCTCTTTTGCTTGAGGAGAAGGGTTCTATTTATAGAAGAAATAGGGAAATGAAGGGTTAAGATTGAGCAATCTTAACAAGGGTTAGGATTGAAAGTTGGGGATCCATGTGCACAATTGGCACCAATAAAATGGTGACAAGTGTCAACATAGGATTGGGTTGAGAGAAGAGGTTGGAGGCATTAAAGGCCTGAGAAGACCTCATGGTTATCTAGAAGGTAAGGGTCAAGTCCAAATTAAGATTACCCACTGGATTAGGAGTTAATCCAAGGATAAACCTTTGTGCAAATGATTAAGAGATAATCATGGTCAAAGCATTAATGACCTGATGAGACCCTTGGGTTGGGTAGAGGTTGAGTCAAAACAAATGTTTTAACCATGTGGGAGAGTTGAATTAACCATTAATGGTTATTGGAGACTTTGGGGATTAAGTGGTTGAAGGTTGAAAGCCTTCAATGGTTATCAAAGACTTTGAGCCATTTAGTGGTTGAAGGTTGGAAGCTTTCAAAGGTTATCCAAGACTTTGAGGGTTAATTTGTTGAACACACAAAGCATTAATTGCTTTTCAAAGACTTTGGAGTCTTTGAGAAGTGACTCCAATTTGTTTAGGAATGTGACAATATTTAGGGGATGGATTAGGCTAATTAGGAAGGGTTTAGAAGAATCTAGAAGGGGTTTAGGCATACAAGTGGATTTTGTAGGAAAATGCAAGTGGGAGAAATTTTGGTATTTTCAATTAAAATAAAATCATTTATTTCAATTAAATGGTGTAAGTTGAATTTGGATAAATATTTAAATAAATATTAATTTATTTAAATGAGAAAAAGAAGATAAAGCATTTAAAATGCTTGAAGACTTTGAGGGAAACCATTAAAGGCTTGAAGACTTTAAGGAAAACCATTAAAGTCTTAAGAAGATTATAGAAGGAAGCCATCAAGTTTGAAGACTTTAAAGCCATCAAGTTTGACTACTTTAAGGGAAACCATTAAAGGTTTCAAGTGGGTGAGGATAAATAGGATTTTAAATAAATAATTTATTTAAAATAGTTGTGCAACTTGCTTTTGTAGGAAAATACAAGTGGGTGGAGGATAAAGGTGATTTAAATAAATGATTTATTTAAAATAAATGTGAGAGGTGGGATTTTGGGGGTTTTAAATAAATATTAATTTATTTAAAATGTGAGAGAAGATTTAATTAAATAAATATGATTTATTTATTTAATTAATGGTCTGAATTTGGTTAAGTGAATTAAATCAAATAAATTGAATAATTTATTTAATTAATAGGAGAATAGGGTTAAGATGAATTAATTAAATATTAATTTAATTAATTATTAATTGATGGTTAAATAATCAAATAAATATTAAATATTCATTTAATTAAGTGGACAGATTTATGTGACTACATTTGCCCCTCTTTGAGACGGTGCAGTTTATTGCGTCGTTTCAAAGAAAGAAAAATAGGTGTGAAGAAATGCCCCATAAAATGTAAATTTAATGGGTGGTATGCCCCCTCGAGGGATGGGCCGAATTTTTTTTGAAAAATCGGGCGATCTCTCGAAAAAGAATGAAAAGCGGAGGGGAGGTAGAATAGAAGAAATTAGAACTAATGATGAAAGAATGGGAGAAAATGGAGTGAATATGAAGAAACAACAAGCCAACGAGTACCCTAAGGTCATGCAAGAGATACAACAGATGTAGTGTGGGGTTTGGATTGATGCTCTACAATTGATCAAAATTGGTTGGACAATCTGGTGCAATCGGTTTAATTGCCCCGGTCAAGTCAAAGCGTGACAGTTGATGTCAGTTGGTCGCTTGGACATGATAAAGTCTGAGTAAGTGAATCAAAGTGACCTGATGTGACTTAGACAATTGATGTAATTGCCCGATGAAGTCAAGGTATATGAAGCAAAATACTCGTTGAGACGTAGACAATTGATGTAATTATCCGTTGGATTGTGTTTGATTGGCTAATCAATTGATAGTATGTGCGTGTGATGGATGGTTGTGGGGAATCATGGTAGCCCCGTTGAGACTAGGTCATTATGATAAATGCCTGATGTAGTCTAGGATTACCATAATCGATTACCTGTTGAGACAATATCAGAAGGTTGCGTGTTCGATTCACGTCAGGTTCACCAAATGATGTCATGGAAATGGGGACAAGGCAACAACAAAGTTCAATGTTAATAAGTTAGTTTCAACCATAAAAACAAAACAAAGAACTAAAAACCATTCCAAACATATCAAGAGAGATTTCAAAAAGCATGAAAGAAGTTTAACAAAATAAAAGAAAGGAGAAGAGCCTCCCTAAGATGCTTCCATGATGCCTTTTGATGCTTCTCCCTTGTTTCTCTCCTCTCCAAGTCCCAAATGAGTGTAGCTCTCAGCTTTTAGCACTAGCCATGGATGCCATATGGAGATTCAAGATGGTTGAATATGATAAGCAAATACTATGCAAGAGTAGATAGTGATGCTATGAAAAAGCTCTATGCTAATGCCAGTATAACAACAATACTCTAAAATGCTTCCTTTGCTTGAGGAGAAGGGTTCTATTTATAGAAGAAATGGGGAAATGAAGGGTTAAGATTGAATGGTTTAATCAAGGGCCAAGTTTGAAAGTTGGGGATCCATGTGCACAATTGGCACCAATAAAATGGTGACAAGTGTCAACATAGGATTGGGTTGAGAGAAGAGGTTGGAGGCATTAAAGGCCTGAGAAGACCTCATGGTTATCTAGAAGGTAAGGGTCAAGTCCAAATTAAGATTACCCACTGGATTAAGAGTTAATGCAAGGATAAACCTTTGTGCAAATGATTAAGAGATAATCATGGTCAAAGCATTAATGGCCTGATGAGACCTTTGGGTTGGGTAGAGGTTGAGTCAAAACAAATGTTTTAACCATGTGGGAGGGTTTGAGGTAACCATTAATGGTTATTGGAGACTTTGGGGATTAAGTGGTTGAAGGTTGAAAGCCTTCAATGGTTATCAAAGACTTTGAGCCATTTAGTGGTTGAAGGTTGGAAGCTTTCAAAGGTTATCCAAGACTTTGAGGGTTAATTTGTTGAACACACAAAGCATTAATTGTTTTTCAAAGACTTTGGAGTCTTTGAGAAGTGACTCCAATTTGCTTAGGAATGTGACAATATTTAAGGGATGAATTTAGGCTAATTAGGAAGGGTTTAGAAGAATCTAGAAGGGGTTTAGGCATACAAGTGGATTTTGTAGGAAAATGCAAGTGGGAGAAATTTTGGTATTTTCAATTAAAATAAAATCATTTATTTCAATTAAATGGTGTAAGTTGAATTTGGATAAATATTTAAATAAATATTAATTTATTTAAATGAGAAAAAGAAGATAAAGCATTTAAAATGCTTGAAGACTTTGAGGGAAACCATTAAAGGCTTGAAGACTTTAAGGAAAACCATTAAAGTCTTTAAGAAGACTATAGAAGGAAGCCATCAAGTTTGAAGACTTTAAAGCCATCAAGTTTGAATACTTTAAGGGAAACCATTAAAGGTTTCAAGTGGGTGAGGATAAATAGGATTTTAAATAAATAATTTATTTAAAATAGTTGTGCAACTTGTTTTTGTAGGAAAATACAAGTGGGTGGAGGATAAAGGTGATTTTAAATAAATGATTTATTTATTTAAATGTGAGAGGTGGGATTTTGGGGGTTTTAAATAAATATTAATTTATTTAAAATGTGAGAGAAGATTTAATTAAATAAATATGATTTATTTATTTAATTAATGGTCTGAATTTGGTTAAGTGAATTAAATCAAATAAATTGAATAATTTATTTAATTAATAGGAGAATAGGGTTAAGATGAATTAATTAAATATTAATTTAATTAATTATTAATTGATGGTTAAATAATCAAATAAATACTAAGTATTCATTTAATTAAGTGGACAGATTTATGTGACTACATTTGCCCCTCTTTGAGACGATGCAGTTTATCGCGTCGTTTCAAAGAAAGAAAAATAGGTGTGAAGAAATGCCCCATAAAATGTAAATTTAATGGGTGGTATGCCCCCTCGAGGGATGGGCCGAATGTTTTTGAAAAATCGGGCGATCTCTCGAAAAAGAATGAAAAGTGGAGGGGAGGTAGAATAGAATAAATTAGAACTAATGATGAAAGAATGGGAGAAAATGGAGTGAATATGAAGAAACAACAAGCCAGCGAGTACCCTGAGGTCATGCAAGAGATACATAGCAGATGTAGTGTGGGGTTTGGATTGATGCTATACAATTGATCAAAATTGGTTGGGCAATCTGGTGCAATCGGTTTAATTGCCCCGGTCAAGTCAAAGCGTGACAGTTGATGTCAGTTGGTCGCTTGGACATGATAAAGTCTGAGTAAGTGAATCAAAGTGACCTGATGTGACTTAGACAATTGATGTAATTGCCCGATGAAGTCAAGGTATATGAAGCAAAATACTCGTTGAGACGTAGACAATTGATGTAATTGTCTGTTGGATTGTGTTTGATTGGTTGATCAATTGATATGTATGTGCGTGTGATGGATGGTTGTGGGGAATCATGGTAGCCCCGTTGAGACTAGGTCATTATGATAAATGCCTGATGTAGTCTAGGATTACCATAATCGATTACCTGTTGAGACCCGAAGATACTTGATCAGAGTATCTGTTGATAGTCTAGGTGTGTGTGAGACGATGTATCTGTGCAGATAGAGTAACTGGCTTAATTTTGTGGATGAGTGAGGATGGGAAGCGATGAAGGGATTAGGATGATGTTGATGATCAAGATAGGGAGGGTGAGGGGGGATTTGATGTTAGATAGAAGATATGGAGGACTTATGACTCATTCCTATGGAAGAAGAGGAAAATAGAGTATGCATTATTATGACTATGTATGCATGATATGCAGCTATTATGAATGTATGGATGGGTGGAATGCAACGAAATGCAATATATACAAATGAGATGGAATGACGATCCATGGTGCTTTATTTTTCATCATTGAGCTTTAAAATGTTGTAAGAAAATACAAGCAACTTGACATAAAGATTCAAGATGACCAGAGTATTTCTTACATGGATTTTTATATAGCAAGTTAATACAAGCAACTTGATATAATGGATCAAGTTGACCTGAGTATTGCTTGCGGAACAGATAAGGATTATCTCCTTTCATGCATGACTTGGAACGTCCTCCTTGATCTTAGGTTGATCATATCCTAAGACAAGTTCATACCGTACTAAGAGATAAAAAACCTTTATCCAGTTTGGATGAGGTAGGAGGAACCAAAGGAAGAGCATTGTACCTGCAAACAAACAGTATATACATAAAGAATAAAGAATAAGGATCCTTGGTAATAGTTCATGCTCATATGGTCGAGGTATACGCTGTAGTCAACAAGCCATAGTGATCTATGACTGCATTTTGCATAAGATCACGTAGCTTAGTGAACTTCCCACGTAGACACCATTAGTACATGCCCCAGAACTTCATCGGAAATAATGCACAAACGATACAAAACAATGTTGAAAAGATCCCGATACAGATAAACAAATGAATTACTCACAAATCAACCAAGTATTTGACAGCCTAACAGAATTTTCTTGTCAAAGAAAACATCATCTTGTCTTTGTTTTGGTAAGGAAGGATGCATCCTTGTTTTAAAGACAGTTTTGGATTGTTGATGTGGATTGTGTGGTTGTTTGGTAAATGGTCATTGTGTGAGTAGTTTGTCGCAATGTTTGTTTTGGTATCTGCATGGATGAGTATGTACAAGGTGTTGCCATGTTTTTGTGTGATTTTTCAATGGTTTTGTCGATGTTTTTGGATTTTGAATTGTTTTGAATGTTTTTGGTATTTTTGCGAGATATTTTTGAATGTTTTTGGATTTTTGATGATTGTTTGAATGAAGAACTTAATGAATCATAAGACAATGTAGAATCCACTTCCATCAATAGGTTAAAGGCATTGCCCCCAGTTTTAGACATGACTATGAAAAAGCGGGATGCTAGACGCATGGAGTACTTTCTTAATGACAGATGAATAACAAGCCATGGCTTTGGATGGATGGAATGTATGTATGAAGTAAATGTGATCACAACAAGTCTGAAAAGATAATGGAGCCATAGCCCTTACGAGTGGCGCCTATTTGCCAGGTTTTCACCATCACACTTACCCAAGGTGCCACCGGAGTGGTTGTTCACCGTTTGGATGCATGATTTTTCTTTACTTTTTTTGAATGTTTTTGTATTTTCTTTAGGACATTTTCTGAATGTTTTTGGTATTTTCTAGTATGCAGGGGACCCAGATGCTCTGTACAGCTTAGGTATAAAACCGTTTGAGGTGCATGCTGTTGATTGGATCTGCAAGCGGTTCTCCTTCTGATGTAGCCAACTGATATGCCCCGGACCCGAATACAGCAGTGACAACATATAGGCCCAGCCAGTTTGATTCAAACTTGCCTTGATGTTCTCTATTTGGTTGGTTGCGAGGATTTTCTCGAAGAACAAGATCACCTACCTCAAATGTACGAGATCTAACTCGGTGATTGTAACTTCTACTCATGCGCTGTTGATAGGCTTTGAGGTGATTGTATGCAGCTTGTCGCTTCTCATCTAGTAACTCTAAGTCCTGAAGACGAGATACTCTGTATGCTTCATCATCGATGAGATTGTGCAATGAAACTCGTAAGGATGGTATCTCGACCTCAATAGGTAAGATAGCTTCAGCACCATAGACCAATGAATAAGGAGTTGCACCTGTAGGGGTCCGAATGCTAGTTCGATATGCCCATAGCGCTGGATTCAATTGAACATGCCAATCACGGCCGGCATCATTGACTGTCTTCTTTAGGATTCTCAATATGTTTTTATTGGATGCTTCGGCCTGACCATTGCCTTGTGGGTAATAGGGAGTGGAAAAGCGGTGTTGGATATGAAATTTCTCACAAAGCTCACGGACATCCTGATTTTTGAAAGGAAGACCGTTATCTGTGACAATGGACATGGGCACACCATACCGGCAGATGATGTAATTGAGGATGAATGAGGCGATCTCCTTGCCGGTGACTTGGGTAAGTGGAACAGCTTCGATCCACTTGGTAAAATATTCGGTGGCGGTAATAATGAATTTATGGCCATTGGATGAAGATGGATGGATTTTACCCACAAGGTCAAGGCCCCATTGACAAAAAGGCCATGGTGTTGTGATTGGTTGCAGTTCTTGAGCTGGTGCATGTATTAGGTCGCCATGAACTTGACATTTTTTGCACTTCCTAACAAAGTAGTAGGAATCCTTTTCCATAGATGGCCAATAGTATCCAGCTCGCATGATCTTCTTGGCTAGTGATGGACCACTTGAGTGAGTCCCGCAAATTCCTTCATGTACCTCTTCCAAAGCCTTTGTTATCTCATCTTGTTCCAGACATCGAAGGAGAGTACCATCAAGACTACGTCGGTATAGGGTTTCAGCAATAATGGTATATCGAGCAGTTTGGCGAATGAAGGTTTTACGTTGATTATTTGATTGGTTGGGAGGAAGGGTGTGATCACGGAGATAAGTGTAGAACTCACCATACCATGGGGATTCGGAACCGACAAGGCGACATATCATTTCAGATTCGGGGATATCATAAGCGGGAATCCAAAGTTGTTCTACCAAGAACTCGTAGCGTGTTGAATTCTGTGGAAGATCTAGTAGAGATGCGATGGTAGCCATGGCGTCAGCAGCTCAATTCTGATCTCTTGGTATCTGCTCAAAAGTGATAGTAGTAAATGATGTCTTTAGACTGTCCACCATTTGCTTGTATGGCATGAGTTTATCATCTTTGGTCTGATATTCATTAGTTGCTTGTCGAATGACCAGTTGTGAGTCGCCATATACTTGTAGTTCTTGTAATTTCCATTGTACGGCTAACCTGAGTCCTGTGATCAAGGCCTCATACTCTGCTATGTTGTTTGTGCATGGAAATGTGAGCCTGTAAGACTTCGGGATGCTATCACCTTGAGGTGTGATAAACAGAATGCCTGCCCCCGAGCCGTGCCTAGTGTATGAACCATCAAAATATAGCTTCCACGGTTGTACTTCTGTAATCATGAATATCTCTTCATCTGGAAAATTGGAAATGAGAGGATGATCGCCTATGAGAGGTGCATCAGCCAACTGATCTGCAATAACTTGACCTTTGATAGCTTTACGGTCCACATACTCAATGTCAAATTCACTTAGAATCATCACCCATTTGGCTAAGCGACCTGTCAATGCTGCTTTGCTAAGTAAATACTTGAGTGGATCAATCTTTGCAATGAGTTGCACCTTGTGTGTTAACAGATAGTGCCTCAGTTTAGTGGCTGCCAAGATTACTGCTAGGCAAGCTCGCTCAATAGGTGTGTAATTGAGTTCATAGCCCACCAGTGTGCGAGAGATGTAGTAAATAGCACACTCTTTTCCTTCTGCATTATGTTGTGCCAGTAGTACACCCAATGCTGTACTTGTTGCTGAGATATAGAGCAATAATGGTCTACTTGGATCTGGTGGCATCAGCAATGGTGGATTCATGAGATAGTCTTTAAGCGCCTGAAATGCTTGCTGGCATCTGTCATCCCACTGAAAGCGGATGTTCTTGTGTAGCAGGTGTGTGAATGGGTGACACTTATCAGCCAATTGTGCAATGAATCTGCGGATAGATTGAAGCCGTCCTTGTAGTGTTCTTAGCTGACTGATATTCTTTGGAGGTGGCATGTCCATGATTGCTTTAACCTTTGCTGGATCGACCTCAATGCCTTTGCTTGAGACAATGTATCCTAGAAGCTTCCCGGAGGTTACTCCAAAGACACATTTCTTTGGGTTGAGTCGAACATGGTATTGTTCCAGTCTATCAAAGATTTTATCTAAGATGTGAAGATGTCCTTCTCTAGTAAGTGATTTTGCTAGTAAATCATCCACATAATCTTCCATTATAGTATGCATCATGTCATGGAAGATGGTGGTCATTGCTCTTTGATAGGTCGCTCCTGCATTCTTTAGACCAAAAGGCATTACATTCCAGCAGTATGTGCCCCATGGACATGTGAAGGCTGTCTTATGTTGGTCCTCTGGTGCGATCTTTATTTGATTGTATCCCGAAAAGCCATCCATGAGTGAAAGCATGGCATGTCCTGCTGTCAAATCTACTATGATGTCGATATTTGGTAGAGGGAAGTCATCCTTAGGACATGCCTTATTTAGATCTCTGAAGTCTGTACAAATGCGGATGCCCCCTTTTGGTTTGCCAACTGGTACAATGTTGGAGATCCATTCTGCATAATCAATTGGTCTAATGAAACCAACATCCAGGAGTTTCTTGAGTTCTGTTTTGACTAGCACGGCAATCTGAGGATGCATCTTACGAAGCTTCTGCTTGACAGGTTTGGCTCCTTTTTCTACTGTGAGATGATGCATGACTAAATCAGGATCAAGCCCAGGCATGTCTGCATATGACCATGCAAAGTTGATCTGACGCTGTTGGAAGAACTCTATAAATTGAGGTTGTTCCTCTGGAGTGAGAAGAGATGCCAGATGTATGATATGAGGGTTTTCAGGAGTCCCCACATTGTATTCTTTGGTCTCCTCAATGAGGATCGTTGATCGTTCCTGTTGTGTATTAGCAGGGAGAATGTCAAACCCTTCATCCTCAGGCGCCTCAGAGAGGTTTTCACCGTTGGATACGCTCTTTCTTTTTACTTTTGTTGGATCAAACAGTGCCACAGTGTGGTTTTCACTAGAAGATCCATGTTTTAATGTTATATTTTTGCAGCTGAAGGGTTTGGCATCCGCCCCGAAGTATGCTGCGCTATTAAGTTCAATGGCGAATCCAGCTTTGTGATCCCCGCTTGGTAGATTATCCCTTAATTCCAAAAAGTCAATGATAGCCTCATCATTTTGGAAGAGGTCAAGACATGGGGGATTTGGTTGGTTCCATTCGATGAGTTCAGGGTGGATAATGGGCATTACTTCATCGATTAAGTTAAGTGCGGGAGATGTATCAGTGAGGGTTAAGACAGTGTGGTGAAGGTCGTTGATGGTACTCTCCCTGTCAGAATCAGGCGTAGGATGAGACGTAGGGTCTGTGGAAGATGTTTCCAGCTCAGGTACCCAAGTGGTCTTTATCTGTGCTTCTCCGTAAACAGGGATGTCTTTGCGGGGTGGAGGTGGTGATGTGTCTTCCTCATCTGAAGTGTTAAGTTGCACTGAATCAAATTCCCACTCATGTGAGTCGGTCTCTGAATCACTCTCCAGCATCCGATTGCTATACCATACTGGGATGTCTTTGGAGTTAAACACGGCAGGTGTGATTGGTTTATGTATCCTTGTAGTGATCGGTGCTGCAGGAATTGTGATGGGGTTTAATGGATTTGTCACTAGAAGTATCGGTAATGGTGACTCAGTGGCTTCTGCTGGAACTACTGGTGCCATAGATGCTGCTGCGGGTTCCAATATAGTTGCTGCTACAAATGGTGTTGCTGATAGGATTACTGGTTCGTTTGATGGGATGAGTGACATTGGTGATGGTGGAGTTGTGAGCCTTGAGGGGGCAGTGGGGATAGTGCTTGATGGTGCTTTGATTATGAAAGGTATCCTCTTTGCAGTAGGTGGGCAAAATGGTTTGCTGGGTTTTCCTTTGAATCTGAGTTTAGGAAGGATCTCTTTTTCAAAGCCAAGGCCTGTATTACCTTTGGGCTTGAATTCTGGTAGTAGAGGTTCGTGTCGTCCTTGTTTGCAGTATCCCAAAGAACTCTGACCATCATATCCCATTCTTTGCATAATGAGGAGGCCTTTGCCATATTGTTCCGTAGGAAGTGTAACTTGCGGTTTGTCAGTGGTGACGGGATCTTTATAGATCCAGTCCGCCAGGTCCTCATCTTGTGTCTCTTCCTCTTGACTCTTTCCAAGAATGAAAGGCGTTAAGGCACATGGAGGCGTGATTAGTGGTTGCTGGAGCAACTGCTGTGGTTTACCATGTGTTCTAGGAGAAGTGGGCATTTGTCCCACACAAAAGAGCTGACTCAAGTTGTATTCTCCAGGACCTTCCTCTGCGATTTTCATCTTAAGCTTTTCTTGCTTGGGTATAGGGGTGTTTGAACTAGCAAGAGAGGCGGGATTTACATATGATGTGGAGGAAATGGCTTCCCTATTATTAGGAACAGTAATTTCTGGTTGATGGCTGATATTATGGCAAAATGCAAAGGGATTTGCATCGCCCAGGATTGTGATCTCTGCACCATTATGTGGGAACTTGATACATTGATGGTAGGTAGATGGAATAGCTTGCATGGCATGTATCCAAGGTCTCCCTAATAATAGATTATATGGCAGAGGAAGGTCCAGAACCTGACAAATGATATGCTTTACCACAGGGCCCACTCAGATTGGTAGTACCACAGCTCCTTTGGATGAACGCTCTGCATCATCATAGGCTTTGATGGTGATCTTCTTACGAGGATCCACTGATTCTATTGCATATCCCAATGCTGTGACCAACTGTAGTGTGCAAATGTTTAGGCCTGCTCCATTATCGATCAAGACTCGCTTGATCCTATGTTGGTTGACGAAGCCTTCAATGTGGAGTGAGGCGTTATGAGGTTGCTGGAAGGAAGAGTTTTCACTTTCAGAAAAAGTGAGACAAGGTGATGACTTTAGACTTCCAACCATGGCTTGAAATTGGTCCGTATTTAGATTTGCAGGGACTGACGCCTCTTAGAGTGCTTGATCCAAGATTGTTTTATGAGAGGGTGACAGACGCAAAAGCTCCAAAATGGATATAAGTGCAGGGGTTTTGTCTAATTGTTCCACAAGATTGTACTGCTTTGGGACGGAGGTGGTGCCTTGTGGAGCTGCCTTGATGGTGACCTTGCCACGACGTGTAACAACATTGCAATTTGAGGTGGGATTTTTGAAGGTTATGGTTGCAATTTGTTCACTGGCATCATACAGGTGATTTACAGTGTAATTATACGCAGCTTGCGTATAATCAGTGGTATCAGGACCTCGACTGGACGTCGAAGGACCCCTTTGATCTTGCGATGGAAGTGGATTCTTGAACATCTGATGATCATTATTGGTTGTTTTTGGGTCATGCCCTTCAATTTCAATTTCTCCTCGGTCAATAAGATCCTGAATGAGATCTTTCAATCGGTGACAATTACTTGTCTTGTGTCCTCTTCCTTGATGGAACTCACAGTGTTCAGTATCTTTCCACCATGCTGGTTTGACTTGAGGCTCATAGTTTGATAGCTTAGGTAGAGTGACCAAATTTTGAGAGAGGAGTTGTCGCAACACTGTTTCAATGGGTTCCCCTAAGGGAGTGTATGTGCGTTTTTGTTTTTGTGGACGAGGTCTTGGTTCATCATGAGATGTGATGCGACCTTGATTAAGAGGAACATTTGTGTTATTTTGAGGTGGAGGATTTTGTCCTGCAAACCGAACCACAGGTTGTGCATTTTGGACAGTCCGAGCATCCACAACTCCATCGTTGACGATGTTCTTATTCTTGTTCCAGAAGTTCGGTTTATCGCTATTGAAGCGCGGGCGAGGAGCATCTTTTGGTTCATTAAAGATTTTGATGAGTCCTTTTTTGATGAGTGCCCTTTCACATTTTATACCCTTGGTGATCATATCGTTAAAAGAGTCTGTGTCTTTGACATCCAGGTGAAATTCCATTTCTTCATTTAAGTTGGAAATGAAAATTTCCACTAGTTCTCGTTCAGGTAACTGAAGAGAACGTCTGCTAGACATTTGGCGCCATCGTTGCAGGAATACTGCGAATAATTCACCTGGTTTTTGTTTGGTGTTGCATAGATCAGCCATGGTGATGTCGCGTTCAATATTATAAGAGTAATGAGATAGGAACTTCTGGATGAGTTCCTCAAATGTTCTAATGCCACCTGGAAGTCGGGAAAACCATGATGTGGTTGTTCCTCCCAAGCTTTGGGGAAAAAGGCGCATTAGGTATGTGTCCTCATAAGCTACTTCAAGACAAGCAGAATGAAATTCTCGGACATGATCACGGGGATCCCCCTTTCCTCTATATTTTTCAAATTTGGGTGTTTCAAACCCGCGTGGAAAGGGTGGCATATAAAGATTCCTATCAAACGGATAGGGACAGATGTCGTTAAGTGAAAATTGATTGGTCTTAACACCACTATGAAGTTGTTGGGCGAGATTCGCGACTTGTTGCCGCAACATCTCCATTTCATTTGGAGGAGGAGGTGGTGGGTTACCTCGAGGGATGTTATATCTGATGGGATCTCTACGTCTTTCCTCCTCATGGCGACTTTGTCTTTCTGATGCTTGTCTTAATTGGGCAAGATCAAAGTCTGAGGGGAGTTTGGCTCCTTCTTGAGCAAGTCTTAAGAAGTGAGCATCCGCATTGCTCCTGAGAATTTCATCAAATAATCTGTTAAAGTGAGGGTTATGCTGAACCCTTTCGATTGTTGAAGGAGTGGGACTACTTGGGTTTTCATCATTTACATTTCCTCCAAGTGCTTCTTGAAATTCATTGAGGTTGTCCTCTTCTTCCTCAATTTCTATTTCTCGTTGCCTTGATCGCGATCGGGTTTGAGCCATTTTGTTTGCAAGTTTGTGTTGAAGTTGATTGAAGATGATGATGAGTTGTTCGATGAAAGATGGATGATTAGTGGATTGTAGATCTCTAGCACTCTAAAGGTAAATGTAACCAGATTTCTTTCTTTGAATTGCTTGTTTGTTTTGATGAGTTTGGATGTGATAAGATGTAGAGAAATCTGAGATGTGTTACAGATTTTGACTACCTAGCAATGAGAGGATTCACTCATGAACTAGTTTTAACCTGCGTAGATGTGTCTCTTAGGATGAGCTTATCCTAGATGTAGAAACAATCTAAAAGTGATGTGATGTGTTTGATTTCAAGCAATATCTAAAAAAGGAATCTTGGGACAAGAACCTCTTAATGTTTTGAGAGTTTTGGGATGAATTGATGATGGAAAAATGATGTATGAATGAGATGATGGATGTTTTGTTTTCAACTTTAATAAAAACTTTGTGTTACAAATGGAACAAACTCTACTTCTTCCCTTTCAGGCGTTGGTGGCATTTCTCGAGCTGTGTTGTAGGTGATACAGATGTTTGGGAAGAAGTTGGGATTAATCTTTCCTCCTTGATTTTTGTGATAACTCAGAGCTCTATATTGCATAAAAGCTCTGCGGTTCAATGATTCGGAATCAAACTCGTTTGTTTTACCTTGAAGATAGAGACGCATGCGATGTAGAAAGACTCTATGTGAGACAAATATTTGTCTATTGAGATAGAAGAATTTCCTCCTTTTGATCAAAGCCTTTGAGCTTAATGGTCTTCTTTTCAAGGTAATATTCTGATGACACTTCTTCTTTCGCAAGATGTGAAGAATGGTCATAAATTTTTGACTCTTTGTTTGTTTGCACTTTGTTTTTGGTACTTTTGGTTGTTTTTGAAAAATGTTGGATGAATACTGTGTTTTTGGGATTGATTTTCTGATTTTTCTTTGACAAGAAAACAAAGCAAGCACACAAACACAAGAATGTTGCCTCAAAGGCACAAATGAGTATGGGTCTAGATCAACCCAATCCTTGGACCTTTATATAACCCTTCCTTTAGATGTATCTTAAGATGTATTTCCAAAGCCTGAAGTCGGCTCAATTTGCACTAGGTCTGTAAAACGAACACACTTCAAACACTTTTTATCCCTAAGGTCAAATGGCCAGTTGTGATAAATTTAGCCCACATCTTGATATTTCTTCGACTTTGGTACTACATACCTTATGAATCCCGCCGTGGCAGGTAAGGATGTGATATACTAAGTCTTGCACGAGCATAACAAATAGATGATCCCTATGATGGGGGAGTCACCACTTTTATCAAGCCACAAGTGACTTTTCAAAAAGCTATGTTTCTACTCAAAGAAATATGTATGGTGAGTATCTTGGGAGCAAAACCATCTATGCTCTTGCACTAAATTATACCTCAAATATCCTCAATCAATAGAACGGGTGGGCTACTACTTAAAGGTGTTTAGTCATGTTCGATGTTTTTGGACATAAGTTCATTCTGCAGTGACTCACTTAAGAGCCTTGTAACTGGTGGTGGGGCCCATTTGTCCTTTCGGCCAGTTACACTGTAGGAACAGCTATACCCAAGGCTACAGCTTTCGCTCACACCTGATTTCTATAGCGGCTCGAAGGATTTACCGCTCAAGGTCGTTCCCAAGAGTGATGTGTCTCTTGGCAGGCCTCTCTTAAAAAGATAAAATTTTGAGTGTTACTAACACTTTTCTCTTGCACCTAGGACCACGAAAGCCAAGGGAGAGGATAGTGTGTGTTAGAAGTAGGACCACTCGACCAACTCTTTGCACAAATGTGCCAAGCACGAAAAACACTTGTTCTTTTTAATCTGTCATTGCAATGTGATCTAACTATTTGGAGATGTTGCTCCAACAATCATGGTGTTCTTTTTAATTTTCAAAGGCAATTGTTTGAGTAAACTAGAATTTGAAAATCCTGGTCAACTTAATGAAAAACACGTTTGCATGAAGTAAAATTGCTTTGAAAATGAGACAAGTTGATTGTGAATTTTATTTGCACCAAAAATGGAAGTGTGGATTGTGAGTTTTATCTTGGTGCAAGAAATAAATTTTGCCTTGTTTATTTTAAGCACCAAAACGAAGTTTGTTTCCTAACTTGCAAAAAAAAAAAAAAAAAAAAAAAAAAAAAAAGTTGTTTTTGTGTAAGTTTGTGGTTCTTTTTACCTTGGAACAATGAAATTCTTTTTAATAGCCCCAAACAAATGTGTGATTCTTTTTCAAAAGCCCAAATTTGAAATGTGAAGTTAATTTTAAACCAAAATAAAAAGTGAATTCATTTTTAAAACCAACTTCAAAAACAAGTTAGTAAAAAATATAAATCTACTCTTTAATCTAATTTAAATCTGCACAAAAGAGAAAAATAGTTAGTAAAATCTGCCTATTTGGTGGGCTTCTACAAGCCTAAATTATTTTTTTTTTTTTTGGTTACAAGGTGATTTGTACAACGTTTTGTTACAATAGCGCTAGTCTGCGTTTGAACAGAGGCACTATTTAACACAAACGTATTAAAAGAAAGGGAAAGACAGAGAAGGGAAAAGCACTGAAACAGGGGGAATAGCGTCAAAATAATGCCAAACGCACCAAAACAGTGTCAAAATCGCAACCTGTGTGACATTTTCAACATTCAAACATGTTATTGGTTAAAAAAAAAATGATCTTTTTGGTGTTTGGATTCACGTCGGGTTCACCAAATGATGCTCTGCAAAAAGGATTAGAAAATCTGTTTGATGGCAACACACACAAGAGCACAAGAAACAAACGTTAGTGTTAGCAACAAAAGATTATCCTAAACAGGCATATCAAGAGAGATATTAAGCATGAAATAGAAAGCATATAAACATAAAATGAAATAGCTAATCAAGATGCTCATAGTTGCTCCTCCCTTGTTCCTCTCCTCTCCAAGTCCCAAATGAGTGTAGCTCTCAGCAGCTTTTTGCACTATGGATGCTTATGGAGGATTGAGATTTAATACTAAGCTTCAAATATGAAATGAAAAGCTAAATACTATGCTAGAGTAGATAGTGATGCTATGAAAAAGCTCTATGCTAATGCCAGTATAACAACAATACTCTAAAATGCTTCTCTTTTGCTTGAGGAGAAGGGTTCTATTTATAGAAGAAATAGGGAAATGAAGGGTTAAGATTGAGCAATCTTAACAAGGGTTAGGATTGAAAGTTGGGGATCCATGTGCACAATTGGCACCAATAAAATGGTGACAAGTGTCAACATAGGATTGGGTTGAGAGAAGAGGTTGGAGGCATTAAAGGCCTGAGAAGACCTCATGGTTATCTAGAAGGTAAGGGTCAAGTCCAAATTAAGATTACCCACTGGATTAGGAGTTAATCCAAGGATAAACCTTTGTGCAAATGATTAAGAGATAATCATGGTCAAAGCATTAATGACCTGATGAGACCCTTGGGTTGGGTAGAGGTTGAGTCAAAACAAATGTTTTAACCATGTGGGAGAGTTGAATTAACCATTAATGGTTATTGGAGACTTTGGGGATTAAGTGGTTGAAGGTTGAAAGCCTTCAATGGTTATCAAAGACTTTGAGCCATTTAGTGGTTGAAGGTTGGAAGCTTTCAAAGGTTATCCAAGACTTTGAGGGTTAATTTGTTGAACACACAAAGCATTAATTGCTTTTCAAAGACTTTGGAGTCTTTGAGAAGTGACTCCAATTTGCTTAGGAATGTAACAATATTTAGGGGATGGATTAGGCTAATTAGGAAGGGTTTAGAAGAATCTAGAAGGGGTTTAGGCATACAAGTGGATTTTGTAGGAAAATGCAAGTGGGAGAAATTTTGGTATTTTCAATTAAAATAAAATCATTTATTTCAATTAAATGGTGTAAGTTGAATTTGGATAAATATTTAAATAAATATTAATTTATTTAAATGAGAAAAAGAAGATAAAGCATTTAAAATGCTTGAAGACTTTGAGGGAAACCATTAAAGGCTTGAAGACTTTAAGGAAAACCATTAAAGTCTTAAGAAGATTATAGAAGGAAGCCATCAAGTTTGAAGACTTTAAAGCCATCAAGTTTGACTACTTTAAGGGAAACCATTAAAGGTTTCAAGTGGGTGAGGATAAATAGGATTTTAAATAAATAATTTATTTAAAATAGTTGTGCAACTTGCTTTTGTAGGAAAATACAAGTGGGTGGAGGATAAAGGTGATTTAAATAAATGATTTATTTAAAATAAATGTGAGAGGTGGGATTTTGGGGGTTTTAAATAAATATTAATTTATTTAAAATGTGAGAGAAGATTTAATTAAATAAATATGATTTATTTATTTAATTAATGGTCTGAATTTGGTTAAGTGAATTAAATCAAATAAATTGAATAATTTATTTAATTAATAGGAGAATAGGGTTAAGATGAATTAATTAAATATTAATTTAATTAATTATTAATTGATGGTTAAATAATCAAATAAATATTAAATATTCATTTAATTAAGTGGACAGATTTATGTGACTACAGTAGGAAGTTGAGAAGATTGAGGAGGAGGAATGTTCTCATCCTTATCACTTGGGTGTTTAGGTTGTGGTCTCTTAGGTTGAACAATAGGAGAAGAGGAAGGTCTCTTCTCTCCATAAGAGGAAGGAGGAGGAACTGCTCCATATAGGGGAGGAATATTTGGTTTAGGAAGGAGACCAAGTCCATCATGACGAGGAGGGATAGGTCTACTTTTAGGAAGTTTATTAGATATAGGCATAGTCACATCCATAGGAATGGGTTGGGAATCTTCTTGAGGAAAGACATTAGTTTTATCTTTCAAAGGAAGAACTTCCTTCTCAAGAATGATAGGAATGTCAAGTTTGGGTGTTCTAGGTTCACTTAGAGATAGGATCATATCTTTTTTCCACTTTTGATAAGATTTGAAAAGATGATCACTTCGCGGAGGAAGAGATTGGAATTGTTTAGGCCAAAAATAATCAATAGGAACGCTAGAAGTTCTTTCAGCTGGTTTAAAGAGACTATGATTGATAGTAACAACTTCACCATTATGGGGAAATTTCAAACACTTGTGAATAGGAGAAGCAATAGCTTTCATGGAAGATAGCCAAGGATAGCCAAGCTTCACACGAAATTGTTCGGAAGATGGAATAATAGCAAAGTCCACATCAAGGGATTTGTTATGGACCTCAATAGGTAATGTAATAGAACCAATTGCAGAAGAAGAAAATGCATCAAATAGTTTCACAACCACATTTGTTTCATCATAGATCACTTGATTCAATTGCAAAGTAAAAAGAAATTCTTCAGTAATGACATTAACCATGCAAGAAGGATCAATAAGCACTCCACGGCAAGGTGTATTTTTTACTTTTGCAACTATATATAAAGGACCATCAGGTGCCCTGATAGTTTCACTGGAATCAAATGTGATGGAAGGTTCTTTAGGGATTTTCTGTTGCTCCACAAAATTAATCACATTCGGAGTCATAGACACAAGATCATCAGGTGAGACAGAGGAATCAGTAGTATCAATCGCATTAGAGGTATGAGAAGGCAATGGATTAGTAAAAATCTGAAGATTTTGGTTAGGAAGAGCTACAGATTTGTTGCCTTTATCATTCACACCGGAAACAGAGATAGTATTATTATCAATCAAATCTTGAATTTTCCCCTTTAAAGAAAAACATTTTTCAGTATCATGCCCAGGTTGACGATGAAATTGACAAAAAGATTTGTTATCAAAATAGGGTGAATTAATCTTTGCAGGATCAATTTGCCTTATAGGAGGAAGAGTAAGCACATTTTGTTCCAATAAATTATTCATAATACTATGCAATGATTCATTCAAAGGAGTAAACTTTCTTTCTCTCTTGAAAAACTTAGAAATAGGAGACACACCTGATGCTGCATTCACATTGTTGTTGATGATGTTTTCATTGAATTTAATGGACTCTCTGTTCGGTTTAAACTTCCCAAATGTTTGTTGACTACTATCACCCTTATCACTCGGAGCCATAGGATGTGATTGTTCCATTTGACTCACAGTCAGTTGATAATTGTGAAGAGTTGCGCACAACTATTGGAAAGAAGTAAACTCAGAAAACAGGAGTTTTTCTCTAATGTCTTTTTGTAAATTAGAAATAAAGATTCTTTGAATATCATTGTCAGGCACTGGAAAAGAAATTTGAGCATACAAATAAAGATTCTTTGAATATCATTGTCAGGCACTGGAAAAGAAATTTGAGCATACAAATGCTTATATCTACCAATGAAATCAGTCACTTTTTCTTTAACACCTTGTTTACAATGCATTAAATCAATCAAAGTAACTTTAGGACTTATATTGTTTTGAAATTGCTGAATGAAAGCATTTGCAAGTTGTTCGAAAGAAGTAATAGAATAGGAAGGCAACGAGCAATACCATTGTAGGGCTTTGTCTCTTAATGTTCTAGTAAACAATTTTGCAAGCAACCTCTGGTCATAAGCAAAATCAGTACATATTGTTTGAAAGGTCTTAACATGTGTTAGAGGATCACCCTTACCATTATAAAGCTCCAAATGCGGAATTTCAACTTAGATTGATTCATAGAGGCAATTTGTTGCTGTAAAGAAGAGACAGTTTGTGCAAGATTGTTAATGGTCGCTTCAGTCGAAGAGTTCATATTAGACGTGTTAGATTGTGATGGAGGTGTTATGTTATTGAAAGAAGGTAGAGAGTAAGGTGGTGGGACACTATGATAGTTAGTCATAGGAGATGATTGGACAGGAGGAACACTACAAGGAGGAATGGAATGGTTAAATGAATTGCCCCCTTGCGTCATGTTCATTTGTGGTGATATAATAGGGACACTCATTGAAGGAATGAATGAAGAAGTTGGATTGAATGAAGGAAGAGGGTTGATTGAAGAAGAGGGATTGCCCCCATGACTGGTGATCATAGGAGGAATATCTTGTGTTGAAGTAGTCATTATGTTTGATGTAAAAGTAGGTATGCTAGCAATAGAAGTCATCAAAGGAATAGAATGATTGACTTGAGTAGGAGGTTGTGTATAACCTAAGGTTTCGGCACAACTTTTCATAGGCATCACATTTGAATCCACAATGTGTGCAATACCACGCAAAATATCAATTCCATTCTTATCACTTTGAAGCATACATTTTAGACCCTCAATTAAAGGAAGAGCTTGACTATCAGGGTATTCTTGAGACATCCATTGTCGAAAATCGTCAAATTGGTTATCCAATTTTGAAAGTTGTTCTATAGAAACCTCATGGAGAGCTTCTTCATCATTAAGAGGATTAGAGGAATTACCCATGTCCTCGTTAAAAAGACCATTCAAATTAGGTTTCATCTCATCAGTAATTAAACCTTGGAAGGACTTAATTCTAAGGCTTCGTCTAACGGGAATAGTGTAGGTAGGGCTTATTGTTGTAAAACTCATGCACTAAAGAAAGAGAGAAGATTTTGAATTTTAGAGGTAGCAAATTTCAGTAAAACTAGCCAATCTTCTAGATTTAAGCTGTTAAATACAATCAGGACAATCTCCCAAAGTTTCGAAAAAAATGTCCGGGACCGTGGCGCTCGGAGTGCACACGGTCCTCGCAACTTTTTTCAAAATTTTCAGGGATGAAAGTTATAATGATTTTGCAGCTAACCTGAAAAAATTGAGTGATTTTACGATCTGTAGATAGGCCAAATTAAAGTTGCAATCTCAAAATTACACCCTACCAAGATTGTCGAAAAATGCAAAATTTGAATTTTGAAAAAGAGAGGGAAACTGAAATTTTGAATTTTATGATTTTAGAGGGAATACCAAAAGCAATGCAAGTTTTGAAATTTGAAAGTTGACTCAATTTCACGCAAAATTCAATTTTGAAAGCGGAAATCAAGGTTGTTGTAATTAAGCACTTAATTTCAAAAGTCACAAATTGCAAAAAATTTGAATAAATCACTGAAATTTCGAATGAATGATAACACACTTTTCAGATTTAGGACTGTAAGAAACACAATTTTGACACAAATTTCAATTTCAACAATTTTTGAATGATTAGAAGCCTCGATCCAAGCAATCGCTAGACCAACTTTGACTGTAATTTTGAAGGTGTTAAAATTGATAAAATCAGCCAAAATTCTGGATTTTAGCAGAAAAATACAGTAAGATCTCGCTCCCGAAATTTTGGAAAAAATGTCGAGGATGATGGCGCTCGGAGTGCACACGGTCCTCGCAACTTTTTTCCAAATTTTCAGGGATGAAAGATATTGTGATTTTATTGCGGAATCCAAAGTTACAGCTGATTTGGAGATGTTTTGATCAGTGAAATTGTCGGACAAAGGTTGAATCAAGAGGGTTTCAAAAATTAGGGTTTTGACACTTAACCACTTAATTTTCAAAATTAAAGCACATATATGAATTGATAATTTGTAATAGAAGGGCAAATCTGAAACAAGCATTAACAATTAAACATTTAACAAGCTTAATTACTAAAAAGAAAATTTAGGGTTTTCATGCAATCAACCTCTAAAATTTGTAAAAGATCAAACATGGAAATGTAATCAAGGAAGCCAATTTTCAGATCTAACCATGAATAATCAGAAAGGATGTTCACGTCAGGTTCACCAAAATGTAAAGCGGAAAATAATCGAACCCTAGTCGTTCTCCCCTCCCCAACTCCGAGGAGGGAGAAGGGAGAGTCACTAGGGTTGATGGTTTTCACTTAAGAGGGACTTTACATTCAAAAGAGGGGTTGAAACCCACAAGATCCAATCCCACGCAATGCAAGATTGGATTCTAAATGAGTTTCAAGGGTTAAGACAGCAAGGCTACCCTCTTTTGTAAAGAATGTAGATAGAAAGATTGAACTAGGAATGCATAGAAAGTGAGAAAGATTCGCTTATAAACTGAGATAGGGATATAGGATGAAGCTACGAACCTGGAATTAGCAGTAAAATGTCGATACGGCGCTGTCCTGCAAATTTGAGCAAAAGTTGCTGGGACGATGGCGCCCGAGCGCCACGGTCCTCCAAAAAATCCGCGAAACGAAGGGGGATCTATTCGTCTCTGCACAAGGATTCCAGATCTTCAATTTCAGCCGCGTACCTGCAACCTACACACAGAAAAGCAAAGACGATTGGGGGGTTAGGGATTAGGGGTTTGCCCTTAGCTCAAACCCCGGTTTTGGAATTAACCAAGAAATGAGAAATGCTGTAAATGTAATGTAAAACAAGTACTAATACCTTGTTGTAAGGATGTTTGTATCCTTATATGCGAAGGTATAGATGTTGTTGTTTGTTGTATGTTGTAGCATGTAATGTGTTGTAAGTGATCTCCTCTTCAATGGTTGAATCCTTGTCTTGAATGCAACACTTAGCCTTGAATGGAGACTTAGAATGATCAATTGCTTGAAGGAATGCTTGAATGCTTGAATGCTTGAATGTTTGAATATCGTTTTCACCTTTTTTCCATCCTCCTCAAATGAGAGAGGAAAAGTAGTTTATATACTTGCCAATTAGGGTTAAAAGACTGATTTTCCCGACCTTAGGCCGACCAGGAAAGATAATTTTCCAATTTGCAAATAAAAAGGCCTGAAGTCCCATAGGAGACCGGGCCCAAAATAGGGCCAGGAACCAGGGCGCTGGGCGCCATGGTCCCACCTCCCGGGACAGCAGGGTGCAAGGAGGATCAGGCCAGGGTGCTAGAAAAATGCAGTTTTTTGGTGTCGTGAGCAAGTTTCGGGGTCTCCATTCAGGTTCAGTGTTGCGTCGCCATCGTGAAGACCCAAATGCGGTCGAAATTGCAAGTGTCGCAATTTTAGGACGCTACAAGATGTATTTGGCCTATTTAGCTATAAAAAACCTTGTTATAATATTTCACCGTCATATATGCTAGGTAGACAATACCCTTATTGGCCCAGCTTTCAAATTCCACCATATGGAGCGGTGGTGCGCAACAAAAGTGTGCTCCAAGAAGTGCATCACCTCCCAAGCTTTCCAAATTGATCTAAAGACCGGTGATCCTGATGGTTTGACTTTAAAATCACCAACAATGATATCACATAGATCCAGGCATGGCCTCTCCACTTAGGGCTCTGCTTAGGAACTTTACTAATATTAGGAGAAAGGACCCAGTAGTTGAGCGCGTTCCAATTCTTGTGATAGAAGTTTTTGATTTAATACCCCCATACTTGCTAATTTAATGTCCAAATTTTGTACAACATTGCACCAATAGTTGTATGATAAGTACCAATAATTGAATGAAATATACCATTTGTTGCAAAAAGTAACCAATCATGTGATGCCACATCAGCTGCACAAGTATTGGGCCCCTTTTGCACACCTATTGGTCTCACTTTTTTGGGGGTTGTTTTGGACACCTTGGCAAAAACCATGCTGATGTGGCATCATATTTGATGATGTGGCCCGGAAACCTTAATTATAAGCAGGGGACTTGCCAAGTAAGCTGTTGTAAAAAATTCGGAGTGATTTGAAATTTCCATGTAGGATTTTGAGAAGCGTGAAGTTAGGGTGCACAACTACTGGGTCCTTTCCCCTATATCTAATCAAAACTTTCCTAGGTTCCTCTCCTTGAAGTGCTCTGAATATCCATTTGGTGGTGATGGATATTCCTTGCCACCTCAAGTCCTTAAGTCCAAGGCCACCTCTACTTTTGTTCATAGCATACCATTTCCAATTGACCGCATGCCTTTTCTTACCACCTTTGCCATCTAACCATAGAAATACCTTGATCATCTTTTGGATATAAAAGAATTGATAGTTGTTGAACAACCATGATGAGGTGTAGTATATGTTGTATGAAGATAAAATCTTTTGGCAAACCTAGGCCCTTTCAGCCAGAGACATACTATTTGTTCCATTTTCTCAACTTCTTACCAATTTTACATCTAACCCATTCCTACATAGCTTTCAAATTGGGTTCAACTACAAAAAGAATGCCTAAATATCTTGAGGTCCGGGACTGATAAAGGAAAAACAGACCTTTGTATTGAAAGATTTATGAAGAACAAGATGATAATGCATATGGAGCAAAAGAGCACAATGATCTTATCAAATATACATGGGTAGCTTCTCACTTAAAAACCTTTTCATCTAGTTTAAATCCAGAGATTTATTTCTACATCTGGCTTCAATTGTGTTGCAGTTTTAGCAGAAATTGCAAGAGATTTCATAACATCTATTTATGTCACTGTAAGAGAAGCAATGTAATTGGTCATTTCTCTAAGCAGACTGGAAATGACCATTAGTATAGTTTTGCATAGGAGTTCGATATGATGTAGGTGCATTTTCAGATATGTTCTTCATCTTCATCTTCATCTACTAAAATGCTATTGGCAGTACAAATTGGACCTTTCTCAAGTCCAACCGCTAGTTTAATAGATTTGTGGGGAGAAAGAGTGACAAGAGAGGCACCCTCCAATATCATAAAAGTCCCAACCTAAAGCTACCAAAAAAATTTAACGGGAAACCCTCCAAATGACACTTGGCATGATCTGTGAGATTGGGCAAATTAGGGCACGAATGATTTGGTCATACCTGCAGCATCTCATGAACTAGAGGAGGCAACACCAATAGATCTCTCTATCCCTATTTGATAGATGCACATGCTCCCTAGAGGTACTAGACTAGGATGTGCCACAAATGAACTAGAATTGCCAAATTCTGTAGACACATGGGCAGAAGAAAGATCAGAGGTGCCCAAGATTTCAAAATAGTCTTTTTATGCAAATTAAATTCATCTATTTTTTTTAAAAGTTATTGCAGAAATCTAAATTAATTCACCAATAATACATCATATTTAGCCGATAGGCTTTGTTTTAAGTGGACTTACCAGTCCAGATCTTCCCATCTGAAAATAGGCTTTGTCCGTCCTCTAACCATCTTCAGTTGAATGACAAAATACATACTGCCTGAAAATAGATAAGCAACCTTTATGCATCGTCTAACCATCTCCATGAAAACAGGTTACTAGCCTTTGTTTAAATGTTGTGCCCATAAATACCACTGTACACTAAACTGTTCAATCCAGTAGGGGCCATACAAAATTGAGGTTGCATAAGGTACAAATCAATGTATCTGTTAACATCTAAATAGTTGTTCTATATTGAAGACCGCAGCTTGCGCTGTAACTGCAACATAGACTAAACGAAATAGCAAAGCAAGACGTATACGATATATCCCATGTGTGTAAGGGAGTGACTCAAACTCCAATAACAACAATTTCTTAATTAAATGTGAAAGGTTCAGGAAACCAAGTTAGACTTTCAACCTTTCCTCAACGAAGTTCTCGCGAACAGAAGGCTCAACATTTGTCAAAGCTTCGTGAGAAAAGAAATTGTTCTGTTTCTTTTAACAAAATTTTAAGGAGTCTTTGCTTTTGTCTCTTACCTGTCTCACCCTTGTGCAGCCTCTCTTTTCATCACTTCAAATTGCTCTTCTTTTTATCCTATGCACCTCCTCCCATATTCTTTCTATGGCTAATTTCTCTATTCAATGTCTTTGTGGCGTCTCATTCTTTTTGTCACATTTATCGTTCTATAATTTTAAACTAACTGTATAATTAAGTGTCATAAATTAAATGTTAATATAATATATTATGTAACGTAAAATTTTATTTATCTTTTTTTATTTATCATGATTTATCCTTGCCCCTCTTATAGTTGCAAGTGCTAGTTATTAGTTACTTTAGGTCATATTCACTAATATTTAGTGGACACAATTGATTTAAAATATAATATAACAACTCCCATTATATTGTGTGAGGTAAAAATTTCCTTAATGCTCATGAAGCTCAAAATTACTTTTGAATCATTTATCTCAAACTGGTCTAAAAGCGGTTCTGGGCCCCATGAGCATTACAAACTATAGGTACATCTTACCTCATAGAATATTGTTAGGGTTGTTCAATTATATTTTGAATCAACAATAGTAACTAAGTAAAATATAGTGCAAATCGTGAACCTATCAATCATTTCCATGCTCGGGCCCCTATTTTTCTATAATAATTTATTTATACTTAAATGGAAGGATTCACCGTGGTAATTAATGCAATTTCCTATTATTTTCCAAGATTACTAAGATTTTCTTCAAAGTTCTATTAATGGAAAAAAATCACCTATAATTTTTTTTTAAAAATAAAATAAATTAATATATTTCTTTTTCAAAATAATGAAAGATTCACTAGGACTTTTATATCTTTTTTTAGGGGGGTTCCTAAATTTATCATTGGTATGCTCAACTTCTTCTATCACAATAGAGTCTTCCTCTTCAAATATTTCACTTGAACTCTCTTCTTCTCCTCCATCCCCTAATCTATCATTATGTTCTGAACTTGATGTGAATTTGCTTGTTGTAAATAAAAATACTGTTGGCATTGCATGAAGATTGCATTGATAAAGTATAGTTTTGTCATTGATGTCAATAGTAACCGATAGTGATGCAGTAATGCAACCAGTAGTAGAGCAGTGAAGGAAATCAGTATTGGTATTTCAAGCAGAGTGATCAACCGGTAACCCTAACCAGTTGATATGCAGAACCCTAATTGATGGAGCTTGGTGAATCGGTTATGATGATCGATGATTGAATGGTAATCGGAGATGGAGATGCCATGTAAGCATGATGCACGAGATGAGTTTCAAAGTGGTTTTGGCGCGTGAAGATAACCTTTTATCTTGCGAATGAGAAAATGTGTAGCATGAAGTGGACAACGCATAATGAGCTACAGGATTCAATGTGCAGTGATCCAGGAGCAGTTGATGTTATCTAGAACAATGTGTAGTTGATTAATATGTAATCCAATGGTTATGATTGAGCTGACATGTTTGTAATCTCTATGAGATTTGTAGGTTTTGTGATGTGTTACCGACCTATTGTATTTGTATTTAAGGTCGATGAGTTGTTTGCAATTGTGTTGGCAATTTGGTTAAGTGTGGTAGTGTGATTGTTGCTGAACCAGAAGGAGTGTCTGCAAAATGTTATGAAGGCATATAGGAGCAGAAAAGGATTTGACTAAGCAAGATAGTGCTATTACCAGATCAACAAAAACCATGTTGTTCTCTAACCATTACAACAGTTAAATCCCTTAACTGGGTAAGCTTTAACAGGCTTGGTGTTGTCTAAATCCTCTAACCAGGTGATCCATTAGCTTGGATTTGAAATCCTCTACTGAGGTTACTCCTAACAAGGTATTGCCTTTAACAGGGTATTGTAGTCAATCCCTTAACCAGGTGGTCCCTAACTGGATCTATTCTTAACAGGACATTATTGTATAAGCTTCTAACAAGGATTGGCTCCTAATAGGGCGAACTTCAGAAGAGTTCAAAATATTTGTGGGTATTCATCCCCACCGTGGTTTTTCCCATTTGGGTTTCCACGTGAAAAATCATTATGTCAAGTGGTGAATGATTTTGTGGATGTGTTTTGATATGGTTGATATGATTAACTAGTAAATCCACTTAGATATGTTTAGAAGACCGGAAGTGATCTGAGATGAGCTATTACTAATGTTAGTAAAGTGGTTTAATATCTTGGTTAAATGGTATGTGAGTTTCAGATTTGTTACATTGTATCATTAATGTTTTGGTCAACCGGTAAAGTTTGATAGTGCAGTTGCAATTTTTGGTACAATGTCTAAACCAATTAGTTTGGCAAGTTGTTTATGAGTTGGGATTAAGTTCGGTGTAAGTTTAGTTCTTCTAGCATTATTTCTCATTTAAATAAATACGTTTATTTATTTAAGTTATCCTTTTTCCTGAATTAAATAAATATCTTATTTATTTAATTGATTCCACTTCTTCTATTAATTAAATGATTCTTTATTTATTTAATTAATTCATTAGCCTTTTCTACCCATGACACATGTCATTCATCTCATAATTCCTACACTACGTACCCTCTCATTATTTTCTTATTTCCTCTACCTACCCTCTAATCCTAGCCGACCATCTATCTTTTACACCTCTTAATCTTATCCATCCATTTCTTATAGTGTCTTCTATATAAGGAGATACTTCCTTCATTATCAATCCCTTCAAGCATTCTAGCATTCAAACTTTCATATGCGATCAAGCCTACTTGTAACCACAATTTCGTTCTTTGTTGAGCTCTTGTGCACACATAAAATCTGAGAGCAAATATATCAAGCAAGATCAATGGAGATTCAAACCCTATTAGACATGTGATGGTATAATCTTTGTGCTTTTCATTGATTTGCATTGTCTTAGGTAATCTTCATATGTTATGGTGGATATTTGTTGTTATTAGGCTAGGATTTTGTGGTTGAATCTATTCAGTCTTTCAATATTATTGTTTTCATTTTTATCATAAACATTTTGGCATGCCCGGTGGGACTCTTGTCCTTTTGCATTTAACATCTTTTGTGGTAGATTTTGTATCTTTGAAGTTGCAGATCTGACATTTTCCAACAACATTTCGATATTTTCGCATCTGCACATATCGGAATCATGTTTTTTATTTTCTGTAGCGTTCGTGACCTCTGTAATCGCATCTGCGTTCGACATTATTTTACTTTTTTTGCAGATTGCAGAGTCGCGTTTGTGTTCCCGAATTGCATTTGTGCATCTTTCAATCGCGTCTATGTTCTAGATCCGCATCTGTGTTGCCTAAGCACGTCTGTGAGGGTTTTAGGTGTGTTTGTGATCTTTAACCATGTCTGCGTTAGGTTTAATCATGTTTGTGTTTCTGATTTTGCATTTTTTGGTTTTTGTTCCAGTTTTAAGGCTTTAGTTCGTCATTTGGATTTCAGATCTAGTTTATTCGGGCTAACATCTTGTGATCTAGCTAAAAAATTGGTGCAACTTGTCCTTGAAGCAACACGTCTTGTCGAAGGCCCCATTTTCACAAAGTCTTTTGGATCTAAAATTTACCTAACTTGTGTGCTTGCAGGAGGGGTATTATTGCAAAACTACTAACAAATCTTTGTTGTAGAATTTTTGGCAAGGGTTTTTTTATCTTTATTGTGTGCCTTGTTTTCATAGATTAGCAAACACTTCAATTGTTGCACTAAAATTGAGCCAGTGTCTTTTGTGTCTTGAGCAATAGGCTCTTTTTGTTTAATCTCTAGAGGACCCATCTCCCCGTGTGGTCATTAGGACTACTAGTGAGGAGAGAACGACCCAAGTGGTAGCAAGGAAAACCCACCTCTTCCAAACCACTATAAATAAGTGTATCCATGGTGAAACCCATGGGTAATGTGTGTTGATTAGTTCATACCGAGACTATGTCTCCCCATAAACCCGTTTGATCAAATTTATTTGATCAGTTGTAGGGCATAACCCCTACCGTCTGGGAGCCTTCTGTATTTACAGAGCTGAAAGTGCCACATGTATGGCCACACGAGCGGATGCACTTACTAGCACCTTTTTGTTCTAGAAAGCCAAAATCCTTCTAGTTGTTGGGGCAGGAGATTAGACCTTTGGAGCAGCCCACACACATACGGTTCTTAGTAGAGATACAAAGTTCGCCACATGGGAGTTTTCATGGGGACTGGTGCTTGGCTGCCCCAAAGAAGTGAGTGTCGAGGGTGGAGCCAGTGGGGTCAAGAATCTAAGTATCCGCTTTGAATAGTGTAGCCTCAGGGGAAACCCCATGTGGGATCAACACCTATTGTCCTAGCCAACCATAAGAATTGTGCTTGTCTTCTTTTAAACATTCAAACATTCAAGATCAAACATCAAAACATTGTGTCTTTTGTGTCTTCAAGTGTATGCAAAACTTTTTTACATCAAACAACACACTTTGTTTGGATTCATTTTGAGTCTAAACACTTGCAAACATTGAGTCCTCATCAACATTGTGTCCTCTTGTCATGAAAAATAGTCAAAAATTTAGATTTGGTCACAACAACAACTTTACACATTGGAAAAATTGCACTCAGTTTCTGGAAACACGTCTGTGCAAATTTTAAACATGTCTCTGTCATTTAATCGTGTCTGTGTAGGACAGAAACACATCTATGTTATCACAAGAAAAACTGCATTCACAAAATCTCAAAAATGCGTCTGTGTAGTGTTCAAAAACATCTATGTTGGGAAACCGTGTCTGTGAAGTATACAGGCATGTTTGTGTTCAAAATTGAAAAATACTTACAGTCCAGCAAACAAGAGCAGTCAGTTTCAAACTTATTGAGCTTCCTTGTTTATCTCTTCGGGTTTTCATCTAGCATTCAGCCTATTTCTGGGTCTCACAAAGTCCATCATTTCTTTACACCTTGCATTATTTTCACATTTATCTAGACTTGAGTCATAAGGTCACTTGCTTGTCCTCATCTTAATTTGTCAACACTACATACAACAACATTTTGCTAAGTTGTCCCTCGTTAAGATCTATCACCTTTGGGTCTCATTTGGTCTTACTTAGAGTCAAGGTCAACTTACCTCATCAAGAGAAACTGTCATCTCTTTGGAAGCCACACCTACTCTACTACATACATACTTGGTCTTACACTTTGGACATTGCAAGTACACCTCAGATTCATTTACATTCCATCCAACTCTTGGTCTTCCATACTTTTCCATTTTCATCTAGTCTCACAAATCTTGGTCAAGACCTAGTTCATGGTTGAAACTCGTTCCCAAAAATCTAGCAGAGAAGCTAAAGAGGCTCAAGAGTCCACAAATATGAGTGCCTATGAGTATGACAATGATATCTTCTTTAATTTTGATCATACCACATTACCTAACATGGACACTTATAGAAACACTCAAAATGTTGAGAACATGGATAATACAAACAACAATGATACACACAATGACAATGTGGACAATATTTCAGTACACTCAGCAAAAGTGGGAGACTCTATTATGGATCCCCATTTTAATAGATTGGTTGAGGAAATCATGAGAAGAGATAGACAATATTTCTTACACGTGACGGCACAAAGTGGAGCTAAGATACCTCATGATTTTGACATGTCTTAAATAGTGGAAAATCGACCTATGCAAGAAACTCAACTCAACAAGGATCAAAGGAGACCTAATAGTGGAGGTACTAGAGGACCACGTTTTGTGCCTGAGTCACCATCATCTTTGTTTCAAAAACTTGAGGTCCCAAATACATATGGTCAAGCTTATGATACTCATGAAAGGGCATCTCATGAACAACTCCGTCTACGTGGACCATTATGGAAGTCTTATGCAAATAAATACACTCAATTGCATACCAATGCTAAGGACCAACCTAAAAAACAATTGGACATCCAAAGGCATGCTCAAATTTTGGACACAAGGAAACCCCAGGTCAAATTTAGGGGCAACACACTAGAACAAACTCATGACATGCCTATAGAATATGATATACATGGACAAAGCAAATATTACATTCCTCATTATAACTCTATACCAAGTGGCTCCTATATGCAACATCATTATAGACCTCCTCCATATGAATATGTTTATGATAAATACCATCCATACATACAGTATGCTACTCCTCTGCCCGATGGCTCAGGAATGGGATATGGTCCAAGAAGTCGATCTCCACCTAAGAGCAATTTGGAACAATAAATTAAGGACTTACAAAAGAAAATGGAGGACATAAATACACCAAAGCCAACTTACACAATGAGAGACATATGTCCCTATCCATTTGACAAAAGCATTCCAATGTCTCCTTTTCCTACACATTTCGTGACACCAAAGTTTGATAAGTACAGAGGCAAAGGAGACCCTAAGGCACATATAAGACAATTTTTCACAACTTGTATTGAGGTAGCATAAGAAGAAACGTACTTGACGAGTCTGTTCCCACAAAGCTTAGGTGATCAAGCTATGGAATGGTTCTTCCAACTTAAACCTAGAATTAAGTCATGGGGTGATCCAGCAGAAGCTTTCATACAACATTTCTCATACAACATAGAGACAGACATATCAGTCACCACTTTGTGCAACACAAAGCAAAAGGATGGGGAGTCATTTTCATCATTCCTACAAAGATGGAGGAATTTTTCCAGCAGATGCTCTTGTGAAATTCCACAAAAAAAAATGGTAGAGATGTTCACACAGAATGTCCACAGAGAAATTGGTTATGACTTAATAAAAGCTTGTTTGTCCACTTTCAAGGATGTCATTGAGAAAGGCTTAGCAACAAAGAAGGTCTTAATTGAACAAGGAGTCATTAAGATATTCAAAGAAAACAAAGAGGACTTTAAAGGAAAAGACAAGCCACGATTTTGGAATAAGAACAATAACACAGTAAGACCCAAAATCGTTATTTCTAGATCAAGTTCTACAAACAACCAAGTGAATACTCAAACAACTTCCAAACCATGAAGGAAATACATCCCATTGGGAGAACCACTTGAATCAGCTTTCAAGAAGCTAGTGGCAAACAAGATAATAACAATTCCAGACAATCCTCCATATGAGCCAAAGGTCAAACCAAATTGGTGGAATGATGATGAGTACTATGAGTATCACAAGAGCAAGGGACATAAAATAGAAAATTGTCATTGTTTCAAGAACATCATACAAGATCTTATTGATAGAGGTGACATTGAGATTGAAGGACATTCATCCAATCAAGATCATGAGATGTTTAAGGAACCATTCCCTAAACATGACAAGGGAAAAGCCAAAGCCACAGATGAGCAAACTAACTATACCAGAGCATCCTATAACTATGATTCAATTGTTAATCACATTTCTATGGACAATTATGTCTCTACCATTATCATAAAGGAAAAAGCACCTGAAAATTCTACCCAAAGACCCAAAGTTGTCCTAAAAGGCATTGGACCTTCTTTTGAATCTACCTTTGAATGTAATGTCACAACTCGTCAAGGTAAAGTCACCCTACAAGGTGCTCCAGCTAAAACCACCACTTCCTCATCAACCAAGCCTGAGTACGATCTGGTAGAATAGTTAGGGAGGACGCCCGCGCTTATCTCCATTCTAGAGATTTTACGCATATCCCCCGCACATAAGGCTATTCTTGACAAAACTTTGAGAGACAATTTCGTCCCCACTGATCTGAACGTGGACCAGTTTCAAGCCATGGTGGAATACCTTTCTATTCCACATTCTCTCACATTCACTAAAGCTGGTGATGCCTTCGTAAGCCAACCACATAATGCACCTTTACACATTGAAGCCTTCCTACACAAACATCAAATAAAATGAGTCCTGATAGATGGAGGAGTTGGTCTTAATATATGTACTTTGAACAAAATAATACAATTGGGATATTTAGACAAAGTTGTGAATGCTACAAATAAAATTACCATCAAGGCATATGATGATGAAGAGCGTTCATCCAAAGGCATAGTCTCTTTACCTCTCAGAGTAGGGCCGCTTACAAAGGATGTGGTTTGTCAAGTCCTAGACCTGGATCTCACATACAACATATTTCTAGGACGTCCATGGATTCATGAGATGAGAGCAATCCCATCTACATACCATCAATGTATTAAGTTTTCTCATAGTGGAGTTGAAGTAACAGTTAATGGTGATCCTAATCCATTTATATACTGCAATAACTTGATGCCAAAATCTGAGACAATGATTCTAATTAATAGAGAAGCTATCCCATCTTCTGCATATATTGACCCTGAAACATTAAAACCTTCAACATCAAAGAAAGGTGAGCTTAAAGGGAAACATCAAGACAAAGGCATGGGTGAATACACTTTGAATCAAATCATGTGCTTGCAGCAAGTTATGAGTTCACCAAAAGAATATGGATGACCACATCCTTCTAAACGGGTATCTATCATTACACTAAAATGGGATCCTACTATATTCCAAAAGTGGGGTGAAATGGAAGAAGAAGACTTATACAAAATGTTTTACAAAGACCCTGAAGATGGTACACAAGATCACATCAAGATACCATGTAAAAAATATGGCAAAGGATTCAAGATCCTACAAAAGTTTGGGTATGATGGTAAAAGTCCTCTTGGCTTAAGAAAAGAAGGCATCACTCAACCTTTGCAACTAGAATTGACATTTAAAAATCAACGCTCAAAAGGGCTTGGTTTCATATCTTCCAGGGTAAATACTCACAAATTAGAATTGCAAATCAAGATTTCCAATGATCAACAAGAGAACCGCTATTCCACTGAGTCTAATGAATGGGAATGGGGTTCGAACAAATCCTTCAGTGACTATGAACTCACCGAGACAGTCCAAGAACCAGGTGAACCCACAGAAGAAGAGGAATTTCATAGAAAATTCAGAGTTGGTCAAGAAACAACCCCTGAGGATCCCACACAGTCTTCGTCTTTAAGTTCTAGGTCGAAATCATGAAGAATGAGGACACCCGTTCCAGAATGTGTTTTAAGTGATGACAAGTTGGACTCATTCACAATTGAGATAGATGAGGAGAGTACCAACAATGACCTCGACAACTACCTTGACATACCTAAATATAACTGTATCTGCACCCTAACACCCACTGACTCTGAAAACATTGAAGGTCTTCCCCTTGTTCACCACCAACTTATTGACTGAGACCATGAAGGACCTATACAATTTGACACATTCCAAAACAATGAAGCCTTTATCGACTATTTCGGCATACGAGATGATCTTCTGCTTGGGGACCATAAGGCGGGATACACTATAGAACTCAACAATGTGGCATATTTTGGTGAGGGTGTTGGGCCTTCCAGTCGCAAAAATGTAAAAATAAAAACAAATCAAGGGTTTTACGGTGAAAACCACATTGTGGCACTGTCTGACCAAAAAAAAGTAAAAAGAAAGGACGTATATGAGGGTGAAAAGCTCTCTGAGGCACCCGAAGATGGAAGGCTCGACATTCTCCCAGCATCATATGACGAAAAATCATCCATGTTAGTAGAGAAGACCATCAAAACAAACATTGCTACAAAAGAGATTCCACATAACATCTTCCTGGCACAATCTCTGACAGAGAAAGAAAGATCAAAGTTCATAAGTTTCTTCATAAAATGACAAATCAATTTTGCATGGTCATATGTCGATATGCCTGGACTGGATCTAGATTTAGTAATGCATCATTTGACAGTTAAACCAGGGGAAAAGCCAGTGAAACGGAAATTAAGAAAGATGCATCCACAAGTGGCATTATTAGTCAAAGCAGAGCTTGAAAAAATGTTGGATGTTGGATTCATACACCCAATTGATTATCCTGAATGGATCTCCAACTTGGTACCGGTCAGTAAGCCAGCTCGCAACATTGGAATATGCACAGTTTTCAAAGACATCAACAAAGCTTGTCCTAAGGATGACTTTCCATTGCCAAATATCAACCTGATCGTAGATCTCACATCAGGTCATGAAATGTTATCTTTGATGGATGGATTCTCTGGCTGCAATCAAATAAAAATCGCATCCGAGGATCAACACAAAACAACATTTACTTGTCCCCGGGAACCTTTCTGCAGGAATGTCATGCCCTTCGGGCTAAAGAATGCAGGCGCTACACACCAATGAGCCATGACTACTATTTTTCATGATCCCATGAATGTTACTATAGAAGATTATGTTGATGACCTCTTGGGAAAATCAATAGACAGAGACACACATTTGGACATCCTTTCAGTCATTTTTGATCGGTTGGAAAAATACAAGGTAAGACTAAACCCCAAGAAATGTGTCTTTGGAGTAACCTCCGGGAAGCTCCTGGGATTCATTGCTTCAAAAAGAGGAATTGAAGCCAACCACGCAAAAGTTAAAGCGGTCTTAGAAATGCCACCACCAAGAAATATCAGTCAACTTCGATCTTTACAAGGAAGACTCCAGTCCATATGACAATTCATAGCACAACTTGTGGATAAATGTCATCCTTTTCAGCACTTGCTACACAAAAACATCAAATTCAAATGGGATGATAACTATCAATAGGCTTTTCAGATACTCAAAGATTATCTTTTGAATCCACCAGTCCGAGAACAACCCCTATTACTCTACATATCAGCTACATCAACAGCACTGGGGGCACTCTTAGAGCAACAAGATGTTGAGGGCAAAGAAAAGGCAGTCTATTACATCAGTTGTACTTTGGTTGGTTATGAGCTAAACTACACACCAATTGAGCGTGCGTGTCTCGTTGTGGTTTTTGCTTCACAAAAATTATGACATTACATGCTAACTCATGAAACTAAGTTGGTCACAAGGATCAATCCATTGAAGTACCTTCTCAATAAAGCGACACTTACTGGCAGACTAACCAAATGGGTGATGCTCTTGAGTGAATTTGACATTGAATATGTGGACAGAAAAGCAATAAAGGTACAAGATATCACAGATCAGTTAGCAGATGCACGCATGATAGATGATACTCCTCTAACTTCAGAGTTTCCAGATGAATCCATCTTGACGGTATCACACACGAAGCCTTGGCAACTATACTTTGACGACTCATACACACAAAATGGTGTAGGAGCTGGCATCCGCTTTATCACATTTCAAGGGGATTCCATTCCAAAATCATACCGATTGTCATTTCCTTGCACTAATAACATATCAGAATATGAGGCATTAACAACTAGATTACAAATTGCAATTCAGTGGAAGATCCAGGAACTTCATGTTTTTGGGGACTCTCAACTAGTA
This sequence comes from Cryptomeria japonica, assembly GCF_030272615.1. NCBI lineage: Eukaryota > Viridiplantae > Streptophyta > Pinopsida > Cupressales > Cupressaceae > Cryptomeria > Cryptomeria japonica. Next base: position 116,853,213 of record NC_081414.1, on the reverse strand, counting down.
ATTCGTCAAGGAATTGATGACTACCAAACAAAGGATGAAAAATTAATGCCTTACAAATAAAATGTTAGATGACTTCAAGAAAAATTTCATGAAGTTAACCTTTGAGCAGATACCAAGGGAGCAGAATCGAGCCGCAGATTCCATGGCTACTATTGCTTCACTGATTGATCTACCGCAAAATAAAACCCGCTATGAGTTCTTGGTGGATAACATTTTGGTTCCCTTGTATGAGATCACTCCTATTGAGATGATATGTGTCGTTGGTCCTGATTCCCAGTTATATGGTTCTATTTTCACATACCTTCATAACAATACCCTTCCTCCTGACTTATCCAACAACCAACGTCGTACTTTCATTCGCCAATCTTCCCAATACGCCATTTTAGTCAATATCTTATACCGTCAAGGTTTAGATGGCACTCTCCTTAGATGTTTAGAAAGGGACGAAGCTCAGATTGCATTACACGAAGTTCATGAAGGAATATGTGGTCCACGTTCTAGTGGTCCTACCTTAGCCAAGAAACTCATCAGGACTCGATATTATTGGCCCAATATGGAAAAAGATTCATATTAGTTTGTCAAGAAATGTAAGCAATATAAAATTCATGGAGGTCTTATTCATGTGCCAACACAAGAACTTCAACTGATTGCGACCCCTTGGCCCTTTTGTCAGTGGGGACTCAATCTCATAGGCAAGATTCACCCTCCTTCCTCCAATGGCCACAAATTCATTATCACTGCCACATAGTATTTCATAAAATGGATTGAAGTCGTGCCTCTTACACAATTCATTGGAAAACAAATTGTTGCATTCATTCTTAACTATATCATTGTCGGTATGGTATTCCTCTTTACATCATCACCGACAACAAACGTCCCTTCAAAACCCAGGATGTTCATGAACTTTGTGATCGATTCCATCCTACCCATTGTTTCTCCACTCCCTATTACCCCAAGGTAACGGTCAAGATTGTTAGTACTGATACTTAATGTAAATTACAGATGCCAATAGCTAACAAGATGAGAGGGGGGGGGTGAATCATACAAACTTAAACTTCCATAAAATCAACAGATTCAACCTCGGTAACTTATGCTTCAGCAACTTAACCAAAAATTGTTAAACATGCAAACTTATGAACACATAATCATAACAACACTCATAACACCAGATTTAACATGGAAACCCAAATAGGGAAAAACCACTGTGGGATTTTGGACCCACTAAGAAATATACTCTTCTAGAGTATGCTCGGTTAAAAGCAAATCCTGTTAAAGATTACAAACACATTGCTAGATGTGACCTGGTTAAGGGATTCCCTCAGATCTATTAAGATCTTCACTTTTTTAGAAGTGACCTTGCTAAAGGATTTCAAACACTCACTTAGAATGTTACCTTGCTAGAGGGTTTACATATAAGACTGTTAAGTCCACTCAGTTAAGAGATTTTTTGTCACTTACAAAATAACAGTAATAAAATCTATCTGCAACTTCACATCTAAAATGCTAAAGCAGATTCTTATTTGCTCAAAACAATCTAGTCATAGGACTTATCTTGTCCCTCTGCTGGGCTCTCTACTGTGTTATTCAAATAGGTCTTCAAGCTTCTGTGCTCGGTAATCACTATGTAGCATCCTTGTGCATACACTTGCCCGCATACATTGTTTATCAACAATTCCTTATTTATAAACAATTGCTAACCGCTAAATCTCCTTGATCACATTTCCCATGATCAATCTTAGCCATCAGATCTTCAAACTTGACTAGGTTCAATGTATCCTTCTGATCTGAAAATGTTTTACCTTACCTCGGGACTTGCATTCCCATCTTAGAACTTGCATAAGGTTATTGCGGTTCAATCTGCGCTGTAGATCTTCTTGCCGATTTTCCTTTGCCATAGATCCTTAACAAACTTCATACACAACATACCAATCATTTATACATCTCCAACTAATCATTGTCCTTCATTAAATAATGCTTTTATCCATCCCATGCGCACTGTCATAACTCAGTTGCAACTCGGTAACTACTAAACTTTACTTGGCAGACATTTCGCCTTCATTAACCGATATCGATAACCTTAGGGTTTACCAACTAGGTTCCTTAGGGTTTACCGACTAGGTTCTTTACTCAATTGCATAGTATAGTATTAACCTTACAATCAACAACATATGTAGGATATCAAAACAATCTAAACATCATGATCTCATCATTGTCTAACTCGGTAATAGTTTCCCATTGAATAACTTAGTCCTCCCTTTATTCATCACATTCTTTCTGTGTCTTTTACCGATATCTTAATTCTCGTCTAATCAATCTTCTCAAGATATGGCAACATCATACTGAATCAGATAATCAATTTCTTGACATCAATGACAAAATAATGTTGTAAAGATAGTTATCATCCTTCTTCAGTTATATCAATAATCTTCAACAACCTTCTCAATATCCTTATTGAATATTAACAATCTTTCTTACTGTAATACCAACAAAGATGAGGCGTCTAATAAAAATATTCTTAAAATCCTCAAAAAGACAGTCGATGACGTTGGCCGAAATTGGCATATCCAACTTAATCCCGCACTTTGGGCTTATTGCACAAGTGTTCGCACTCCTACAAGAGCCACACCTTATTCACTTATCTATGGGACTAAAGCTATCTTGCCTATTGAGGACGAGTTACCATCTTTACGAGTCTCTTTGCACAACATTATCAGTGATGAAGACTACAGGGTATCTCGCTTACAAGAACTATAACTATTGGATGAACGAAGATAAACTATTTTTAATCATCTCAAGGCTTACCAACAACGTATGAGTCACAGTTACAATCACAAGGTAAAGTCTCGCATATTTGAGGTAGGTGACTTAGTTCTTAAAGAAAATCCTAAAAATCAGCAAGACAGAGAGAAGAAGAGAAAGTTCGAACCAAATTGGCTTGGTCCTTACATCATCATAGCAGCCTATGGATCCGGTGCATATCATCTCTCAACCATAGAGGGCGAACCTTTGGAGGATCCTATCAACAACATGCATCTTTGCAGGTTTTACACATAGCTCTTCAGAGTATCCTAAATCAAAAATAAATAAAAATAAAAAAAAATTGAAAAAGAAATTGAAAAAAAAAAAAAAGGTAAACAGAAAAACATTTCGTCCAACGGTGAAAACCACTTCGGTGGCGTCCTGGGCAAGTACCATGGTGAAAATCGGGTCACCAGCACCATGTGTAGAGATATTGCTCCTCCCTCCTTCAGGATTCGATCTCATCCTTCACTTTGCACACACTCACAACCTATCCATCCATAATAAACTTACCCATTCTCATCATGGCTTGTTATTGATCTACCTAAGATTGGTTAGCCATTCATAATAAACCTCCCTTTTCACCCTTTCCATCCATAATAAATTGGCTCCTATCTATGGCTAAGGTAAATCCTACGTCTAGTGATGGGTGTGGAACTGAGAGCATCACACGTTCTGAGGAGTATAGTTTCTTCCAGTTTTATTAAGTCTATCTGCGCGTAATCCACAATAAAGCAACACTTACATCACAAATCTGCAATAAAGTTCCATCTTCTCTGCAATAAAGTATCAGTTTCGTGGATTCAGTCAGTTTCAAATGAGACGCAAGCAGCAATGGGCTTCAAAAAATAAAATATTTCAACAAACTCAGACAACATTATGGTCTAGTGCTATCTATCCTTTTGTGAACGAAAACATTGTGACCACAATCAAATAGACTTATACAAGTGACAAGAGACACTAAACTTGAGGACTACAATGGATGTTGATGTCGAGTCTTGGTTTTCCTTTGATTTTATCTTTTGGTGACATGTCTTTTAGCTTTTCCAGGATGTCTCTGACTAGAGATTTTATCTCCAGGATGTCTTTGACTAGAAAGGGGAAGATGGGGTATCGTCACCTATTTTTCTTTGTTGTCTATGGATTGTCTCTTAGTAAGGCTATGATTTGTCCAAGGATATGAGGACATTGTAAGTCTAGTATGAACTGGGGCATTCCTTGTTTTTGACTGTCTGATCTCCATGCAAACGGGTACAATGACTTTTTGGGTCGAACATATACCTGGATTGTCATAACCTACTTGCCATAATAAAGCTCAATGATGATAATAGCACAAGAAGCTCTTTCACTTCCATATCTTCTATCTTCCATCCCCCTTTCTTGATTGACCTCCATCATCCTTCCGAAGTCAATGTAGCCTACTATCACATGACTGAATATAATGACATGCCAAAAACATTTGCATTTCATATAGTTTGCACCTGCATTACCACATATCTCATTTCTACATACATATAGATATCACAATTGCACCACATCCCGCACACAACACATGTTAGAACATTTTAAATTCTCATCATGTAAATAGTTATTTGCATTATCATATTTATCTTCATTTCATACATTCACATATGCATAACATTTAAAAATATAAAAGAACAAAAAAGAAATATTTCATTCCATCATGTACATATTTGCATCCATATCATAAAATCATCATCATAAGACATATAGAAGCATCACATAGGTACACATGCATATAGTTGCCGCAAGGATGAATCATCTCATATATATATCAAAATCATAAGTGTCATGATACAATGATGTTAAAATCATATGGCTACAATCACTCGAAGGTGTCATCATACAAAATGGTACAAAACTGATACATAGGGAGCCCTCGAAGGCTATGATGAACTCCCTCCCTCGGAGCTAGTTGGCCTCGATGGAGTATGAGTCCTGGAAAGACCTGCCCTAGGATCATCTCTCCTTCCCCCTCTATCTGGTCGTGGTGGAGGACCCATGACCCCACCACTAGACACTTGTCTCCTGTCTCTCCCTCCAGTGGTCGTCGTAGTCTGCAACAATCTCCAGAAGCTCCTAGCTCGTTGATCTGGTGGCACCACTCCATAGTACAGGTCTCTCCAGTAGGCCATCTCCTCCCCTACCCATAGAACATAAGCGTGTTCAGCCCCTGTGTCCTCTACTGCCTATCTCTCTGCCCTTAGTGCTATCTCAGCCTCCATATAGCGCTGAATAGCCTGATCCCTCTCTCACTCAATGTCCTACAGCTATCTCCTGAGCCTAGTTGTATCCCTCTCCAGATCCTAGATCTCATATGCCTGTCCCTGGCAGATCTCCCTCAAGGATAGTAGCTCATCCTCCTCCTCTCTCCCCTCACCCTATCCCTATGGCTGCTCCTGTCCCTATCCCCGTCCCTATACCTATCTAGGAACCTGTGCTGCTGGAACCTATAATGGCAATTTGCCTCTACCCCTCACTACATGCACCTATCTCTCCTCTCTTCCCTCTCTCCTCTGAGCCACCCTCCTCTTTACCACTATGCCTCGCCTTCATCATCAGCCTCTACCTCCACCATCCCACTATCATCTCCATCACCTCCACTATCTCCCCTGGATCCGTCAGCCATGGAAATGAATGCTCTTCCCAATATGCAATATACTCTACATCCATCCATGCATCCTCTACATCTGCCCATATGTCACAAGGCATGGGAACCATCTCTAGAAGTTGTGTCATTGCCCGATCATACGATAATAATGGCCCTAAATGCACCTGATCCCTCACTGTCTGCGCATACATCCCCAACCCTCGTGGCATCCGTTGTATCCTATCAAACTGCCTACATACCTTGTCTATCAACTACCTCTAAATAATATATGGTGTCCTCCCTATCATATGCCTGCTCTTGAATACATACGACAACTCCATTGCGTCATCCTCCCACTCCTCACAGTCTAAGTAGGGCCTCCATACCACACTGTCTACCTCATCAATCACCCGATGCCAATACTCCAGCCTCCTAATCTGTGGTTGAGAAGTAATCATATCATACAGATGCACATAGCTACGCCCATGTCCTCTGCCTCTAAAGTGTATCGGTCGTGTAATCAGCAGATGCTCATATGCCCATACCTGCAACAATATCACTCCACACCCCAATCCTGTTGATCCGTGATATACAAACTGATGCAGCTCATAATACAAGTGTGCCTGCAGACACAACCCCCATGCAAACCTGGTGTGCTTAGTCACCAATGTCTCCAGTGTCCTCCCCCATCCCACATCCAACCCTCGTGTCGCCCTGTCCAGACATAGGAACCCACTAATAACTCTTGCCAGGACTGTCAGTAGTGCCAATCTTGTCATTGTCATGGTGTCCCACGCCACATGTCTAGCCCTCATCTCCAGTCCTACATCTTGAAACACTCGTCTCAGTGCATCCTTGTCTCCCTCTCGATCGTAAGGAACTAACTCCCCAATGATCAATATCCTCAGTATCCTATATACATCTTCTAAGGTGACTATCATCTCACCCATCAGCAAATGAAATGTGCATGTCTCTAAGTGTCATCTCTCAGCTAATGCAGTTAGCAATCCCATGTTCGCCCGAAACTTAGGCACATACATAATGTATCGCAATCCCATGGCCTCAACTACTGCTCTATCCTCAAATGTCAGCTTTGCTCACAAACTCTGAGTCGAAGGGAATCTCTTCCGTGACTCCAACATCGGTAGGTCCTCCTGCAATCAAGCAAATCAACTGTGTCAATCCTAGTGGTACTCTTTGTTCATCACAAAGTGTTGTTTTTTATCCTAGTGCTTATATCTATCACATGGCACTCTATTCTAGTGGTACTCCCTGTTCATCACAAAGTGCTACTTTTTATCCTAGTGCTTATATCTATCATATGGCACTCTATCCTAGTGGTACTCCCCGTTCATCACAAAGTGCTACTTTTATCTTTTAGGGCACCTACTTGAGTGTATCCTCTTGAGTAGTTTCCTGATTGGCAACGTATGTTCTATCATAAAATTGTCAATTTCTTTGGTACTCCCTGTTCATCACAAAGTGCCTCGAGCTAACCTATCCTAGGGCCTCTACTTGAGTAGTTACCTAATTGGCAATGTATGCTCTATCACATAATTGTCATTCCTAGCCCTATCTGTTATCCTAGTCTTCTTTAGAGGATTTGCTTGAGTGTATCCTCTCAACAGCTTATCCAATTGACAGCATATGTTTATCATAGAACTATCAAGTCGACCTTGAAGACATAAATGCACATTCAAGACACAAACATGCTTGCATACTTCACAAATGTTTCTACATTTCACATACGTACCTGAAACACACAGACGTGCCTCTGTTCTGCACAAACGCGCTTGCCCTACATAAGCGTGTCTGCACTTCGTAGATGCGCTCGCATTGAACACAGACGCTACTAAAATCATGGACATGCCTGGTACCAATGCAGACGCGCCTAGCCTACCCAGACACGCCTGGCACCAACGTAGACACGCCTTGGCGTTTTCCCCCCGACTTGACATTTTTTTTTGTAACCTACCTAAATCGCATTTATTACCCTACCTAACATGCATTTATGACATCAATTAATGCAACAAACTACGAGGAGGTTTTGTGGTACTCACTAGTTCTCTTGCATATGTTGGCCCCTGATATCGGCGAACGCGATCGAATCTATGCACCAATGCCATCGCTGCTGACTGTTGACTGCTCTCTGCTCTCTCTGCACTCTGATCTCTTAGGTGTTTAGATGACAATGAGGATGTTTTCCCTCGTAGTCTATCTTATATACTACCCTAGCCCTAGTCTCTCGAGTCAGTCTTCTTTATCCTGTGACTCTGTCACTCTATCCTATCTTATGAGTCCTTTCTAGCCTTTCTTTCTTATCGAGAGATTGTCTGCGATCTTTCAGACATTTTCATCCAATCTCTCGAGGGGGCATATCATTCCCATCTTGGGGCAACTTTGTATCAGTTCATCTTATCTTCTTTGAAACAATGCGACAAGCTGCATTGTCTCAAAGAGGGGCAAAATGTAGACACCTAAAATTGTCCTGTCTAATTAAAAAAAATTCTTTATTTATTTAATTATTTTAAGCCTAATTCTTTTATTAATTTAATAAATCTTTATTTATTTAATTAATTCATTTATCCTCTTCTAGCCTTATTTCTCATTTAAATAAATACTTTTATTTATTTAAATTATCCTTTTTCCTAAATTAAATAAATATCTTATTTATTTAATTGATCCCACTTTTTCTATTAATTAAATGAATCTTTATTTATTTAATTAATTCATTATCCTTTTCTACCCATGACACATGTCATTCATCTCTTAATTCCTACACTACGTACCCTCTCATTATTTTCTTATTTCCTCTACCTACCCTCTAATCCTAGCCGACCATCTATCTTTTACCCCTCTTAATCTTATCCCTCCATTTCTTATAGTGTCTTCTATATAAGGAGATTATTCCTTCATTATCAATCCCTTCAAGCATTCTACCATTCGAACTTTCATATGCGATCAAGCCTACTTGCACTAATACATTTGGCCTAAAATTCCAACGGAGAAGGTATATTGTGAACAAATTTGATTTTTTTTTGAAAAATTGCCTGCATTCGTCGGAATTCCGACAATAATTCAATATATGTTTTCGACAGAGAAGGAATTGGCAATGACATTTGTGCTTTTTAAAAAAAGTGCCCGCGTTCATCGAAATTTCGACGATAGCGGGCATTACTTAAAAAAAATAAAAATACCAAGACATTTCAAATCATTTTCGCAATCTCTTCCCATTCTCACGTTGCCGCCCTAGCAGCGTACTCCCGCCCAGAGTAAGCGTGAACCGTGAACCATTTTGACCGATTAATGCCAGCTCCAAGCATTCTTGGCTCATGGAATAGGATTTGCGAAAATGGGAGCAATGTCAGCTCATGCAGGAATAGGGCAGGTGTAAAGATCTATCAACATCCTCCAACCTATGCAAAAATGGGAGCAATGTCGGCTCATGGATTAGGGCATGCTCCCGGGTATGAATCATATATCGTATGAATCGACATCCTTTTTGGGGAATTATTTTTTTTCAAAAAATAGTTCATATGTTTTGTTTTATGCTCCCACATTTTGTAGACACATCTCCTAGGGCATTCACAACTACAACATCTAAAAATCTCCCTTAGTGTTTCGATTGATGCTTAGACCCTATTCCAAGGTTCCAATCTCGGATGTGTACGAAGAGGGTGGTGGCAATGGTTGTGGATTTTGATTGTACACCTACCATGTGCATTTGCCTTAAGGTTTCAAAAATATTTTCAACAAATCTAATTTTTGCATATCGTGCATTCCATGAGACGCCATTTTTGTGAGGAATTTTAGCAGTTTTAATTCCTTGTTCATGTCTTCACAGTATTGAAAGTTTCTAAAGCATTTTAAAAGGTCTATTTTGTGCAATCCCAATGATCATTGTGTTCGACTAAAGACCAATAAGCTTCATTCCCCTTCTTTAATTCATTCATTAGTATCAAACACCCATCTATTTTGCACCTACAAATAGTGATGTTTATGATTCTCCATTGGCCTGGGTGTAGGTGTAAAGCTCTGTCAACATCCCCCAGCCTGTGCGAAAATGGGAGCTTTGAAATGGCACGCCGACTGCTTGATAGACTGCCTCACAGAAATTGGAAGTTTTTGAACAAGGTATGAACATCTATCATAGGATAAATAATAGAGGAATTTTGTTACATGTTGTAGCTGCAATTGCCAGGGTACATGTTTTAAAGATGCTTTATATCATAGAATCAACATTCCAATGGCTATTTATTTTTTAAAATTTGGATATCGTATTCCCAATTGATGTCTATTTTCATGAAACTATTCCTTTAGGCAAGAAAAAAAAGCCTGAAAAAACTACACAAGGCTTAAACCATTATTCGTAGCCCCTAGAAAATCTCTTCATTACCAAAAAAACCTATTCATACTTGAAAAAATTATTCACACCTAAAACATTGTGCATGCCTAAGACATTAATCACAACATCAAATAATATTCATAGTGTAAATAAACACTATTCATGTTTAAACAATTATTCATAGATTCATTTAACCTCAAAAATTACTCTAGAAGCTCTTGAGTCCAAATTTGTTGTTCTCTATATGAATTAAGGGGTTTGAAATCTATTTAGTATGATTGTGTAATATCCCTTGTCCAATGATGACTGAAAAACAAGGAATATTCGCTGTCAAATCTGCAAGAGTCCTCAAAAAATGGGCGTATGATGATGTAACCTCAAATTCCTCTTATTTCATATCTAAATCAAACAAATGCCTCATTGACAGTCATAAATACATGTTATAGGCAGCTAATGTAAAATTACATGGACTATCATAATAATGTATCAAAATCAGACTTCACTAGATTATTGACATTTCGTCAAACATGTCATGCAACCTCTAAAAACATATTACAGCTACAAGCCCATTCAAATCTTATTATAAACCAGTTCCAATGCAATCATAGGATCTTTACATAGGCTGACTACCAAGAGATATGCTACTGATTTTTTTGAAGACATTAGACAGTCACTAACTGAATCATATATCTCAAAATCACAATGAAAGAAGAGGTCTAAAGAACCCGATTAAGCTATGCCCAAGTCTGGCGATGTAAACACCAACATTACTCATCCAAAAGAAAGCCATGTTAGAGTTAGGATCTTCAATACTTTCTCTTAGACAAGAGATAAAATTAAAAAACCACATGATTACTATAGTAAATTTATTTTCTTATTAAAAATATAAATAATTATATTAGATATATATTCCACATAAAGAAAATAAATGATGAAAATAATTTGTGTCTTAAATAATGAGATCAACAACTAAAAATGGGAAAATAATATCCTAATTACGACTCCCTAATTAGTATAAGATACTATTTCCAATATTATACTAAGGATAAATATTCAAAAAGTATAATAATTACACTAATACATATATCACTCTCATGCCTTCCTTAATTTGATATAAGGTCCCTCTATCCAAATATGAAGTCTCAAGGGAGTTGTATGTGTCAATTATTCAAGCTTCTTCTAAATCTATTCCAACCTCTTCTTCCAACACATGTCTTGATGATGGTTGAGGATCTTTAAACTTTGAAAATATGAATGAACACACTCCTCTAGACATGATTTAAATACCACATTTAATTATACACATGGATGCAATGGACATGATATAGGATGTGTGCAATGAAGTGTGGAGGTTCGTGAGAAATATACATTACATTTTTCTGAAGAAGATTTAGGTTTCTAACCTCCTCCTTTGTTGACATCTGCTCCCCCATTATCTAATATATCTATAACTTTTCCAACAACTTTTAATCACAAAAAGAGATAATTTTGTATGAGTTTCTTAAAGCCAACTTTATTACTCTCCCCTTGAAAAATTGAAGAAAAAACCATAAACAAAATTAGGACAATCCTTTTTTCAAGCATCATCAACTATTCCACTAATGAATGTCATGATTTGGAGATTAAAATTCAACAACTTATTGTAGTTATAGTAACATTTAAATAGTAGGTGACAATGAGTTATACACTCATCATATCCCTTCTAAATGGCATTTATAACCTATTATGTTTTTATCTTGCTATATGACATCAGTAGCTTAGTTACCTATTAGGGGATCATTGTCATTCATAGTACTACGACTTCATGTGCAATCATACTTGGGAGGCAACGTAATAGCCTATTTCTTCTTGTCTCTACATTGTGGAGCAAGAATAATAGCTGTCAATAGTTCCTCTTTTTTAAGGATCCACTTTACCTTTGTTGATTTTTATCTTTTATAACTTGATATCTTTTCTTGCATAGAATTGTCCTCAATCCAAATTCTCTCCTTGCTTGGACGTGTGTATTCCTTGATTATGACCTCTTTCATTATTTTGTATGCAAATAAACAAAGACATCGACCTCTCCTCTCCACTTATACACAAAATGGCTAATTGAAACCACTTCATATACACAAAATGTCTCCTTGCACTGATCGAGCCTCAAAAATGTGACACCCTTGTTCAACAAGGGTTGATACTCTACAACAAGATGCCTATCATTCATGAGCTCAAGGTGGTTGTTTTCATGCTCAATAAAAATATGATCAAAACTTTTTGTAGTTTCACCACCATCATAATATCATTTTGCTATTGTTAACATCATACATCCTCATGCTACGCTGGCAATTCATCAGACTCTTCAATTTATTCACTCTTTATTTGTTAGTGATTACCTTTAACTTATGAGCCTTCAAATAAATCATCATAATGACCTTCAAATAAATCATCATAATGACCTTTATTCACTCTTTATATGTTAGTGACTACCTTTAACTTATGAACCTTCAAATAAATCATCATAATGACTACCTTTAATTTTTTATTGTTCCACCCTACAATTTTGTATTTGAGGTATGTAAAATAGTTGATCTATAGAGTTTTTTTATCTCTCTGCATTCTTTTGGTTGCCTTCATTTAAATTATGTAATGTTTCCATGATTTCAAAAAATAAAGATTTTAGGAACAAGGTTTGATATGCATATATTTCTTATATACCAACACAACAATTAAATGTTGGGGGTGTTATGGATATTTTAATACAAACATTTAAAATATAGAAGTAGGGTTATTTTTCGAGATTTTGGAAGTAACTACACATCAAATTTTGGGTGCCTTTGAAAATAAAGTGGTATGATGAAATCTTTGGGCATAAAATAGATGAAATGCACTCCATACTACTGCTGCACAATATTTTGGTCGATGATATTTTTAAAATAGTAAAGGAAGGTGTATGGAACAACCAAATTCTTCTCATTATAAAAAATGAATATTTTAAGATCCTTTTATGATTTGTAAGTTGAGAATATTTTATGAAAGGTCCCTAAATGAATACACTTTAAACTGATTTTAGCAATGACTATCAGATGTAGACAAAATGAATGCTTTTTGGATTAGGATGGTACACAGAATCTACTATCAAAAGGTTGTCAAAAATTCTTGGGACTAGGAGGTGTGAATTGGCCTACTCTTCTGCTTTGGATTGCCTTGCATCCAAATAGTTTTGTTTGTTAATCTTCTCTATCATGGATCACCTAGCATAACACAACTTGCTAGCCAATGAAATCCATGATGTAGCGTGAATCACCCAACATTACACAACCTGTTAGCTAGTAGTATTCACGTTTCTTCTATTTTCTCTTATCATATGACTAATAGTAAGCATCTCCTTAGTAGACCTAGAAGTCATATCTTGTCTCCTGTGACAGAGTGTTCAAGTAGAATTGTTGGGACTAGGAGGTGCGGATCGACCAAATCCTCCACCTATCGGATGTAGACAAAATGAATGCTTTTTGGATTAGGATGGTTCACAAAATATACTATCAAAAGGTTGTCAAAAATTCTTGGGACTAGGAGGTGTGAACTAGCCTACTCTTCTGCTTTTCATGCCATCAAAATTTGAGTTTGATTGTCATCATTTACTTCACCAAATTCTTCACACGTAACTCCTGAATCAATTTCCTACATACAAAATGATGAAAATAGGTTTGTTGATGGGGGCTTTCCTAGGTCAAACCTCGGGTTGTGAATTAACCTTGAAGTATAAGGTTTTCCTTTTGAGGGAAAGGATAGATCTAATCTAAAAATGCTTAAAATTGAACATGATACCTTGATGAATCTTTCTTGAATCCTCACACAAGGTTTTAGGATGTCATGCAAACTGTTGATCATGAATGTTGTGCTTTAACTTGAATTCTCCTTCAATGCTTGATGAATGCTTGATTGCTTGTTCACTTGGAATTGAATTGATTTTATAATTAAGAGATCACTTGAATTGTAGGTAGACCCCTTCAAATGATAGGGTAGGCTTCCTTTTATACCTAATCATACATAAAGTGTTTGAATTTTTTCTCACACATGAGGCAAGAAATGGGGGGTCATATTTTGGGTCCCAATCACGAGTACCAGGGCACCTAAGGTGTCCTAGTCTTGTCAATTTAAGATGTGACATGCTAAAGTGGGCATCAATGTCTCAAGATCAGATGGACCTTAAGTGATTGTATCCCTTGCATATGATTTGTTTGGGTGATAAACTTCACCATTCTACTCACAAGAATTTTATTAAGTCTCAAATATAGGGATCATAACTTATTAATGATGCAGTGAAAGTCCTTCATGAAGGACTTCTAGAAGTATTTTTGGATGAGTCTTTGTCAAGTGTAGAGAAAATACAATTGACGCTTAATGGATTTAAGGAACATGCTTTCAAATTGGAAGCCAAAGTTTTAAAGGATGTAGAGAAGAAGGCGGAAGAGAAAAGACTAGATGTTTTGGTGATTAGATGTGCAACAACACATATCCAACTACAAGAAAGCATAATTTTTTTTTAGAAAAGTGTAAAGGTTGTAGTGGCGGCATACATGTTTTAAAGTCAATGGCCTAAATATACTAAGGATATTAAGGGTCACATAGATATTATAGCATCACAAATTGTACAACTATCCAATACTATAGACATGAAGAATGATGCAGAAGGAAATGGAAGGCTTCAAATAGAAAACTTGTACATGCAACTAAATCCATTAACTAATCAAAAGAACAAAATTAAGAAATGGTTCGATCATCTAAGAGATGTTGTAGACTTGCAACTCACTAGCTACTTAATTTTTGCGGGTAAGAATTTTTTTTGTTTTGGTTATAGTTGTGGTGTTTGTAGGGAGACATTTAAAAATCTATATCTATTTTCACTATTTAATGGTTTATGGGTTTGTAATGGTAATTTAATGATCTTTCATATTTTTGTATAGATTCTTTATAATAGCCTATTATAGTGATTTGTTCTATAATGGATAATATTGTGGGTCAGACGGCTTTGTCGTCGGTGCATGAAAGCATTGCATGAGTTCTACTTTTAAAAATTACATGAAACATTTTTAATTTATTTGATTTCGTGTTATTTGAAAAAAAGTTTATCAATGATGTTTCCTTTCCCCAAGAATTGGATCTAGGATCTTTCCGTCGGATAATATGTAACATCCAATGACTAAATATTTTCTTTATAAATGCTTATTTTATTTAACTATTATCTAAGTGTTAATTAAAATTTATATTTGTTCGGAAGAAGAAGATACAAGCTAAAGACTCATGTGCAAGTAAATTTTGTAAAAGAAAGCAAGCATGCATTATCTTGAATGACATGGAAACAAGCTCAACAACTGCCTAGAAGAGAGAAATTGGAGAAAAGAAGAGGAAAGTGTTAAAGGGTGATAAATACATAGAGAGTATGCAATACAAACAAACAATGTCTGGAGTGTGTGATGTGACGTCTCTAATTTATGTCCGGAGGGACTAACTGGTTTTGGAATTCTTGGGAAACCTATTGGGCCATGCTTGGAGGAAATCAATGTGTTCATGAAAGGGCCACCTTTTTTCTATTATGAGAATGATGCTTTTGCACTGAAGGATATTTGGAAGACAATATCCAAAAATTTCTATAGTGTGGAACCAGAGTTGGTGGATTTGAAGTACTTTTCGGCTTCCAGAAGACCAAGAGGTTATGTACATAATCTCTCAATAGAAGGGCGATTTCAAGCATTACCTCTCCCCCCATGACTATTCAGGAAGCACTTCCTCAGACAAAGGACTATTGGCCTCCATGGGATCAAAGAAAAAAATTGAATTGCATAGACAGTAGACGATGTGGTGGTGTCCTTCGTGAAGAACTCTGCACTATAATTGAAAATTCACGAGGGAAATTGCAAGATAGTGAACAAAAATACATTCTTGAAAAGTGGGAAGAATGGAACTTGGTCTGGGTGGGGCCAGGTCAGGTGGCTCCTCTAGAGGTTGACGAGATAGAAATAATATTAGGATTTGAAAAATATTACACTTGTGGAACTTCGTGTGTGACTGATCGATTGCGTTGTTTGGGTAATATTGCATTTCAAATAGATACAGTTGCATACCATTTATATGTCTTGAAAGCATTTTATCCTGATGACATTAAATTAAAGTACTTTCTCTTCTATCTGGTATTGGTGGAGCAGAGGTTGCATTACATCAACCTAGGATACATATTTCCGTAGATACAACACAAGTTAAATGTATCTCAGGTCGATGCAAAGCAACCTCTGCTCCAGAGATCACCAGAAAATAGAGAAAGAACTTTAATTTAATGCCATCAGGATAAAAGGCTTTAATCAAGACAAATAAATGGTATGCAACTGTATCTATTTGGAATGCAATATTACCCAAACAGCGCAATCAATCAATCGCACACGAAGTTCAACGAGTGTGATCTTTTTCAAATCCTAATATTATTTCTATCTCGTCAACCTCTAGAGGAGCCACCTAACCTGGCCCAACCCAAACCAAGATCCATTCTTCCCACTTTTCAAGAATGTATTTATGTTCACTATCTTGCAGTTTCCCTTGTGAATTTTCAATTATAGTGCAAAGTTCTTCATGAAGGACACCACCACATCATTTAGAGTCCATGCTTCAATTTTTTTATTTGATCCCATGGAGGCCAATAGTCCTTTGTCTAAGGAAGTGCTTCCTGAATAGTCATGGGGGGGAGAGGTAATGCTTGAAATCGCCCTTCTATTGGGAGATTGTGTACATAACCTCTTGGTCTTCTAGAAGCTGAAAAGTACTTCGAGTCCACCAACTCTGGTTCCACACTATAGAAATTTTTGGATATTTCCTTCCAAATATCCTTCGGTGCAAAAACATGATTCTCATAATAGAAAAAAGGTGGTCCTTGCATGAACACATTGATTTTCTCCAAGCCTGGCCCAATAGGTTTCCCGGGAACTCCAAAACTAGTTAGTCCCTCCGGACATAAATTAGAGATGTCACATCACACACTCCGGACATTGTTTGCTTGTATTGCATACTCTCTATTTATTTATCACCCTTTAACACTTTCCTCTGATTTTCTCCAATTGCTCTCTTCTAGGCAATCGATGAGCTTGTTTCCATGTCATTCAAGATAATGTATGCTTGCTTTCTTTTATGAAATTTACTTGCACACGAGTCTTCAACTTGTATCTTCTGCTTCCTCACAGATATAAATTATAATTCATGCTTAGATGATAATTAAATAAAATAAGCATTTGTAAAGAAAAGATTTAGTCATTGGATGTTACATATTATCTGACGGAAAGATCCTAGACAATTCTTGGAGAAAGGAAACATCATTGATAACCTTTTTTTGCAAATAACACTGAATCAAATAAATAAAAAATGTTTTATGCAATTTTTAAAAGTAGAACTCGTTCAATGCTTTCATGCACTGACAACAAAGTCATCTGACCCACAACATCTGATACCGTTGGAATCCCGATGACAACTAAAGAAACGTCTGACAAGGATGTTGTATATCCGACATCACTTCCTTGTCGGACATTCGTTGAGGAGCAAACATAGCTTCCATTGGAATTCCGACCGTAGTCCGTCAAAATTTTTGGTCAGGGGAGCAAATATAGCAGCCATCGGAAGAGTTCATAGCGTTGTCAGAATTCTGACGCAAATGGCATCATCGAGAAGACCGACAATGATTTTTCAATGATTAAATTGGTCGGAAGTCCAACATGGTGTCGTCGAACTACCGACAATTATCTGTCAGAAATTAGGCCCAAATGTACTAGTGTTGTAACCATATTTCCGTTCTTTGTTGAGCTCTTGTGCACACATAAAATCTGAGAGCAAATTTATCAAGCAAGATCAATGGAGATAGGAAGAATGGAGATTCAAACCCTTTTAGACATGTGATGGTATAATCTTTGTGATTTTCATTGATTTGCATTGTCTTAGGTAATCTTCATATGTTATGGTGGATCTTTGTTGTTGTTAGGCTAGGGTTTTGTGGATGAATCTATTCTGTCTTTCAATATTGTTGTTTCCATTTTTACCATAAACAACCGGATCCTTATTGATTCATCATATTATCAAATACACTATCATTTTCCTCTCTTTCTCTTCTAGCTAGACAAGATAAAAAATAGCTCCAAGTTCCCTAAAAGTAACATCTCTAGAATAAAAAACTGGCTTAGAGGATTGCATAGCTTATAACATTTTACATTCTTGCCATATCCAATGAAGATGCATTTATATGCTTCTGAATCCAACTTAGAATGCTTTCCTTAGGGACATAAACAAAATCACAAAAAAAACTATTAAATGTGAACATACTTAAGGTTTCTTACTAGTCCACACTTCATAAGGTTTCAAATCAAAGCCATACAAGGAAATCTATTAATCGAGTAACAATTAGTATAGACAACTTCCCAAAAATATTTTTCCAACTATGCATTGCTCAACATAATTTTGGCTCTTTCCATAATTGTTTGGTTCATCCTTTTTGCAACACCATTCTATTGTGGTGTATAAGGAGTTGTCTTTTCTCTTAATAAAATTCCTTAGAGTATTATTCCCCTCAATTATTTAATCTTAATACTTTTAAGTTTAATCCTGATTGGTTTTATACTAAGACTTTAAATTCATTAAACTTAGTGAAAATTTCAGATTTATTCTTCATAAAGTAAATTTATGCGAATATGGAAAAAAAGGAGAGATTTTCCAGTATAATCATTATCCGTGGGACCAAACACATCTGTATTAAAAAATTATAGTTTCTCTTTTGCTTTATTATTTCCTAAAGGAAAAGATAGTCTTTTATGCTTCCCAAACATATAATGCTCATAGAAATAAATGTACTCATCAAAATAAGATATATCATCCAACAAATTTTTATTTATAATTATTTTTAAAAATATTTTTACTTATGTGCCCCAGTCTATTTGCCACAACAATGCATGTATTTTCAAAAATTTGAGCCACGCAAGTGAACTTCCAAAAAATAGTGAAATCAAGCATAAATAGAGTTCCCATTCAATTTCCCCTCAATACCATCAAGATTATTCTCACCAATTTACATCCATTCTTATTAAAAATTACATGTATTTTTGAATCATTAAACTTCAAAACCAAAACCAACTTTCTAGCTAATCCAAGAATATGTAAAACATCGGGGATGGTTTCAATCCTCCAATCATTGAAACACACAATACCTTTCCTCATTTAACAATTATCAATGTAATGCTATCCCCAAGGTAGACATTACCTCTATCATATTTCTCATATGTGAAAAAAAACCTTTATGAGGAGTCATGTAATACGAGATCTTGAGATAACTAGCCAATCCTCATTAACAATGACATTACAAAAAAGAAAGTAAATCATCATCACCTGCATCCAAATAATTTTCTCTAGAGGAATTCGATTGTATTTTTTCCCATAGTTCCAACTCTTAACTCTATTCTTCTTTCTAGGAGTCTTAGAATGAACTTTACACTTGTCCTTAGGCCCTTGATCTCCTTTGACCCTCTTTTTGTTGAACACAATAGGATATTGAGAGAGGAAGTGGGGGGTGAATCAATATCTTAAACCTTAAACCCTTTATCGCAACTCGTGTTAAACCTTTTACTTCAAAACTAAGCACATTTGGAGCAATGTAAAACTAAAAGAACAAATAAAACCACACAATCGCACAAGATAACACCACAATTACATGAAAAAACCCATAGAGGAAAAATAACGGTGAGAAATGCTACTTGGATCTGTTGTCCAAATCTAGCCTCACAATAATATAACAATATTACAAGTTTTTTTTAAGGCTACAACCCAAGGAAGTAACAAATCCCTAATACTACAATATTGGAACAAAGAAATGATTGTAATTGATGGCTTTAATCCATTGATCAGTCAACAATGATTTTTGTTCTTCACCATTGACTGATTTTGACTCACTACCTTCAACATCTGCACATTCTCAATACTTCTCTACTTTCATTCAACAATTTGATCTTCTATATATATGCATGTCCACTGCAACCTTCAAACCTCAATTAGGATGGCTCCAAGATGTCATAGAGATAAGATATAAATTAATTCCATTGAAGTCAACCATATGAAATACTCTTTCACAAGTATTCAAAGAATCAAATAGGTTAGCAATAGATGAAACATGTAGAGCATTACAAAAGTTAGCCTCAAAACTCATTATACATGAAATATAACATGTTGTAGTTCAAAACAATATTTGATTGGGCCCAAACACACCTTGATTCAAACTTTCAAATAAACACAAACACAAGAAACCATAGTGCAAGCATGAAAATAATGTCCAGTCGACCTATCACCCATTAGTCTTCTAGAAAGACAATTTTGGGTTGTTTGGGGTACTATAAGGAGGTGAATATCACTATGCAGATCAAGATACATATACTTTTACCCTTTCCAAACAACACTGCGTATATCCTTTTCAATATTTGAGTGATACATGCTAGCACAAGTACAAGATTAGTTGTATAGGTGAAGATAAAGCATACCAGTCAAACTGCATCTCTTGGACACTATGAAAATTAAAATTGTGGTGTACCACACCATCTAGAACTTGAATGGAACATACCTTAGACATCCATGAACATATCCTCAAGACCACGTGATCTTGTCAATCAATATATTATAATTTCAAGCATTCCAACATGTCTTCTCAGACCTTTTGTTTAGCCTTGGTGTAGTCTGACATAGTGAACTCTAACTTTCTTTGCAAAAAAAGTTGTGGCTTGAAACTCTAGATTTAACATAGCTTAATTTATGAACTACAAGATAATATCTCACTATGCTGAGAAGTGTAAACCATATTAATGTCCATACGCCTTACTAGATAGTATGTTAATGCCTTGGACAATTTTCCTGTGCTTTACCACCATGTGCAATGTGTCAAATTGGCATGGTATCATTGGAAATCGTCTTAGGTATACGTACTCACTACCACATCTTACTCAGAAACCCAAATGATTATCTTTGAAATAGAGCTTATCAAAACTAACTTCATCAATGATACTCCTTACCTTTCATATTAGTACAATGTTGAATTTAACTTCCACATCTCCGCAGGTTGAATTGTACTACAGTGATAACATGTGGATGCCATACTTGAACTAGACTCCTCCTTAGCATGTCGTAGGTTATCTACACCAATCTCCCTTAGTCATTCAAGTGTATCCTTGGTTGAAATCAAATGACAACAACTGTTCTCTATCGGCAACACTTTATTTAGTCCTACCCATGATATTAAGACCATTAACTAAGTTATCCATAGCTTTGTTCCTCATTTCCTATGGAAACTAAATTGCATCAAGTGCATCCATATTTGTATCTTCAAGGTTAGTAGTGATAACACATTTTTCATCTATACCATCCTCTATACCCATGGTATTCAATTGCAAACCACTTGGTTCTTCAACTTGGTTCATAGTGATTCTCATATTTCTTCTTTTTCTTTTTAACTTTAAATTTGTCAACACAACCCTCCAAAAAATCCTCCACATGAGGAACATGGCTATATGATAATCCCAAGTAAAAATTATCTCTATCGTGGTTTTTCCTAGATCAACATACATCCTTGTTGCACTAAATGGAAGCTTATTTTTATTACTAACCTATCTATAATCTATGCATCATAATATTATTTGTAGGTGTAGTAAACTAGCTTATAAGAAAAATATATTTTACCTTCTGTTGGTCCGCATGCTTCTTGTTGATTGTTGTCATTTGTCTACATACCTCAATGAGGATGAAGCATCCACTCACATTGTGAGCCAACTTATAAGGAGAGGCTTCGAACCCCCCTATTCTTATGAATGTAAACTTGGGATACTAAATGTAGAAGTTGTCATATTGGGTGAACAAAATTAAGATGCCTTGGGAGAGATCTTGAGCCCCACATCCCCTTCTAACTCTCATATAGTCAATATTCTTAAATCGTTGTTGAATATTTTAGTCTTTATTGTTAATATCTTGCAATAGTTATGGAAAATAATCATAAATATGCATAGTATTGTCATATCCTCTTTTAATTTGTAGTCTAGACTATATCCTCATGATTGCAATAACATAGAATAGATAAGAGAATATATATATATATATATGTATGTATGTATGTATGTATATATATATATGTATGTATGTATGTATGTATGTATATATGTATGTATGTATATATATATATATATATATACATACATGTATGTATGTATGTATATATATATACATACATACATACATGTATATATATACATGTATATATACATGTATATATATATGTATATATATACATGTATATATACATGTATATATATATATATATATATATATATATATATATATATATATATATATATATATATATATATATATATATATATATTGATTTCTTGAGAAATTAACTAATTAATAATGCATGCGATCTCTTATAATATTTCCCTAATCAATGAATTAGGAGGCATGCCCAATTGCAATGATTAATTGACACATCCAATAATCTAAGAAACCAATATCTCTCCTACCCACAATTCTATTTAGTAGGGTGATTATATCATAAATTTATTCTATGAAGTATGCTCTTTATATTTTTTTAGGAATTTGGGTCTTCCCCTTCTTAGGTACCTTCAACCAATGTTTGACAATACATTTTAAGAAGTTATCTCTTTTCCCCTAAAAATAATCCCTACCATTCTCCATATGTATATCAACAAACTCATTTCTTGTAGCTAATATTAGTGATGCTCTGCAAAAAGGATTAGAAAATCTGTTTGATGGCAACACACACAAGAGCACAAGAAACAAACGTTAGTGTTAGCAACAAAAGATTATCCTAAACAGGCATATCAAGAGAGATATTAAGCATGAAATAGAAAGCATATAAACATAGAATAAAATAGCTAATCAAGATGCTCATAGTTGCTCCTCCCTTGTTCCTCTCCTCTCCAAGTCCCAAATGAGTGTAGCTCTCAGCTTTTAGCACTAGCCATGGATGCCATATGGAGATTCAAGATAGTTGAATATGATAAGCAAATGCTATGCAAGTGTAGATAGTGATGCTATGAGAAAGCTCTATGCTAATGCCAGTATAACAACAATACTCTAATGCTTCTTTTTGCTTGAGGAGAAGGGTTTTATTTATAGAAGAAATGGGGAAATGAAGGGTTAAGATTGAGTAATCTTAACAAGGGTTAGGATTGAAAGATATTCAATCCATGCGAGACTTTCAACCCAATCCCATGTTGACAAGTGTCACCATGAGGAGGCTTGAGAGGAGTGATAAGGAGCATTAAATGCTTGAGGGGACATGATGGTTACCCTAGTCAAAGAAATAAATGCTTTGAAGAGACACATGGGTTACATGAGAGTTAAGTTAGGGGTCAAAGTCCTTAACCATGGGTGCAAGTGGAATTAACCATTAATGGTCATGTAAGAGCCATAAGTGGTTTGGAAGACTTTAGAGGTTAATTTGTTGAACACACAAAGCATTAATTGATTTTCAAAGACTTTCGAGTCTTTGAGAAGTGACTTCAATTTGCTTAGGAATGTGACAATATTTAGGGGATAGATTAAGTTAATTAGGAAGGGTTTAGAAGAATCTAGAAGGGGTTTAGGCATGCAAGTGGATTTTGTAGGAAAATGCAAGTGGGAGGAATTTTGGTATTTTCAATTAAAATAAAATCATTTATTTCAATTAAATGGTGTAAGTTGCATTTGGATAAATATTTAAATAAATATTAATTTATTTAAATGAGAAAAAGGAAGATAAAGCATTAAATGCTTGAAGACTTTTAAGGCAAACCATTAAAGGCTTAAGAAGACTCTAGAAGGAAGCCATTAAGTTTGAAGACTTTAAGGGAAACCATTAAAGGCTTAAGAAGACTCTAGAAGGAAGCCATTAAGTTTGAAGACTTTAAAGGAAACCATTAAAGGTTTCAAGTGGGTGAGGATAAATAGGATTTTAAATAAATAATTTATTTAAAATAGTTGTACAACTTGCATTTGTAGGAAAATGCAAGTGGGTGGAGGATAAAGGTGATTTAAATAAATGATTTATTTAAAATAGTTGTGCAACTTCAAGTGGATGGAGGATAAAGGTGATTTAAATAAATGATTTATTTAAAATAGTTGTGCAACTTGCATTTGTAGGAAAATACAAGTGGGTGGAGGATAAAGGTGATTTAAATAAATAATTTATTTAAAATAGTTGTGCAACTTGCATTTGTAGGAAAATACAAGTGGGTGGAGGATAAAGGTGATTTAAATAAGTGTTAATTTATTTAAATGTGAGAGGTGGGATTTTGGGGGATTTAAATAAATATTAATTTATTTAAATGTGAGAGAAAATTTAATTAAATAAATATGATTTATTTATTTAATTAATGGTCTGAATTTGGTTAAGTGAATTAAATCAAATAAATTGAATAATTTATTTAATTAATAGGAGAAGAGGGTTAAGATGAATTAATTAAATATATTAATTTAATTAATTATTGATTGATGGTTAAATAATCAAATAAATACTAAATATTCATTTTAATTAAGTGGACAGATTTATGTGACTACATTTGCCCCTTTTTGAGACGGTGCAGTTTATCACGTCGTTTAAAAGAAAGAAAAATAGGTGTGAAGAAATGCCCCATAAAATGTAAATTTAATGGGTGGTATGCCCCCTCGAGAGATGGGCCGATTTTTTTTTGAAAAATCGGACGATCTCTCGAAAAAGAATGAAAAGTGGAGGGGAGGTAGAATAGAAGAAATTAGAACTAATGATGAAAGAATGGGAGAAAATGGAGTAAATATGAAGAAACAACAAGCCAGCGAGTACCCTAAGGTCATGCAAGAGATACATAGCAGATGTAATGTGGGGTTTGAATTGATGTTATACAATTGATCAAAATTGGTTGGACAATCTGGTGCAATCGGTTTAATTGCCCCGGTCAAGTCAAAGCGTGACAGTTGATGTCAGTTGGTCGCTTGGACATGATAAAGTTTGAGTAAGTGAATCAAAGTGACCTGATGTGACTTAGACAATTGATGTAATTGTCCGATGAAGTCAAGGTATATGAAGCAAAATACTCGTTGAGACGTAGACAATTGATGTAATTGTTCGTTGGATTGTGTTTGATTGGTTGATCAATTGATAGTGTGTGCGTGTGATGGATGGTTGTGGGGAATCATGGCAACCCCGTTAAGACTAGGTCATTATGATAAATGTCTGTTGTAGTCTAGGTTTGCCATAATCGATTACCTGTTGAGACCCTAAGATACTTAATCAGAGTATCTGTTGATAGTCTAGGTGTGCGTGAGTTGATGTACCTATGCAGATAGAGTAACTTTCTTGACTTATTGGATGACTTAGGATAGGAAACACAATCCCTCCTATTTAGAGATGGATGGTGAGGAACGTGGCTTGATTAAGTTGATTGGGACACGATGTAGGGTATGTGATGGTGATTATCGAGATGGAGAGGGTGGGGGGGGGGTTCAATGTTAGATAGAAGAAATGGAGAACCTATTACATTCCTATGGAAGAAGAGGAAAATAGAGTATCCATTGTCATTACTATGTATGAATGATATGCAGCTATTTATGAATGTATGGATGGATGGAATGCAACGGAATGCAATATATAAAAATGAGATGGAATGATGATCCATGGTGCTTTATTTTTCATCATTGAGCTTTAAAATGTTGTAAGAAAATACAAGCAACTTGACATAAAGATTCAAGATGACCAGAGTATTTCTTACATGGATTTTGATATAGCAAGTTAATACAAGCAACTTGATATATTGGATCAAGTTGACCTGAGTATTGCTTGCAGAACAGTCAAGGATTATCTCCTTTCATGCATGACTTGGATCGTCCTCCTTGATCTTAGGCTGATCATATCCTGAGACAAGTGCATATCGTAATAAGAGATAAAACCTTTATCCAGTTTGGATGAGGTAGGAGGAATCAAAGAAAGAGAATTGTACCTGCAAACAAACAATATATACATAAAGAATAAAGAATATGGATCCTTGGTAATGGTTCATGCTCATATGGTCGAGGTATACGCTGTAGTCAGCAAGCCGTAGTGATCTATGACTATATTTTTGCCTATGATCACGTAACTTAGTGAACTTCCCATGTAGACACCATTAGTACATGCCCCAAAACTTCATCGGAATAATGTGTCAAAGATACACAAACAATGCCGTAGGAACCTGATATAAATTACTAGACCATAAATCAACCAAGTATTTGATAGCGTAAACAGAATTTTCTTGTGAAAGAAAATGTCATCTTGTCTTTGTTTTGGTAAGGAAGGATGCATCCTTGTTGAAGACAGTTTTGAGTGTTGATGTTGATTGTGTGGTCGATTGATAAGTGGTCATTGTGTGGAGTATATCACAATGTTTGTTTGGTATCTGCGCGGATGAGTATGTACAATGTGTTGCCATGTTTTTGTCGATGTTTTTGGATTTTGAATTGTTTTGAATGTTTTTGGTATTTTTGTTGAGACATTTTTGAATGTTTTTGGATTTTTGCGAGATTTTTTTTTTTGAATGTTTTTGGATTTTTTATGATTGCTTTGAATGAAGAACTTAATGAATCATAAGACAATGTAGAATCCACTTCCATCAATAGGTTAAAGGCATTGCCCCCAGTTTTAGACATGACTATGAAAAAGCGGGATGCAAGATGTATGGAGTACTATCATAATTGCAGAGGAATAACAAGCCATGGTTTTGGATGGATAGATGTATGTATGAAGTAGATGCGATCGCAACAAGTCTGAAAGACAATGGAGCCATAGCCTTTATGAGTGGCGCCTGTTTGCCAGGTTTTCACCATCGCACTTACCCAAGGTGCCACCTGAGTGGTTGTTCACCATTTGGATGCATGATTTTTCTTTACTTTTTTGAATGTTTTTGTATTTCTTCAGGATATTTTTCTGAATGTTTTTGGTATTTTCTAGTATGCAGGGGAGCTTGATGCTCTGTACAGCTTAGGTATAAAACCGTTTGAGGTGCATGTTGTTGATAGGATCTGCGAGCGGTTCTCCTTCTGATGTAGCCAATTGATATGCCCCGGACCCGAACACAGCAGTGACAACATATGGGCCCAGCCAGTTTGATTCAAACTTGCCCTGATGTTCTCTGTTTGGTTGGTTGTGAGGATTCTCTCATAGAACAAGATCACCTACCTCAAATGTACGAGGCCTAACTCGATGATTGTAGCTTCTGCTCATGCGCTGCTGATAGGCTTTGAGATGATTGTACGTAGCTTGTCACTTCTCATCAAGTAACTCTAAGTCCTGAAGACGGGATACTCTGTAGGCTTCATCATCTATCAGATTACGCAAGGAAACCCATAATGATGGTATCTTAACCTCAATAGGCAAGATAGCTTCTGCACCATAGACCAATGAATAAGGAGTTGCACCTGTAGGGGTTCGAATGCTAGTTCGATATGCCCATAGCGCTGGATTTAGTTGAACATGCCAATCACGGCCGACATCATTGACTGTCTTCTTTAGGATCCTCAATATGTTTTTATTGGATGCTTCGGCCTGACCATTGCCTTGTGGGTAATAGGGAGTGGAAAAGCAGTGTTGGATATGAAATTTCTCACAAAGTTCACGGACATCCTGATTTTTGAAAGGAAGACCGTTATCTGTGATGATGGACATGGGCACACCATACCGGCAGATGATGTAGTTGAGGATGAATGAGGCGATTTGCTTGCCGGTGACTTGGGTAAGTGGAACAGCTTCGATCCACTTTGTGAAATATTCGGTGGTGGTAATAATGAATTTGTGGCCGTTGGATGAAGATGGATGGATTTTACCCACAAGGTCAAGGCCCCATTGACAGAAAGGCCATGGTGTTGTGATTGGTTGTAGTTCCTGTGCTGGTGCATGTATTAGGTCACCATGAACTTGACATTTCTTGCATTTTCTGACAAAGTAGTAGGAATCCTTTTCCATAGATGGCCAATAATATCCAGCTCGCATGAGTTTCTTGGCTAGTGACGGACCACTTGAGTGAGTCCCGCAAATTCCTTCATGTACCTCTTCCAAAGCCTTTGTTATCTCATCTTGTTCCAGACATCGAAGGAGAGTACCATCAAGACCGCGTCGATATAGGGTTTCGGCAATAATGGTATATCGAGCAGTTTGGCGAATGAAGGTTTTACGTTGGTTATTTGATTGGTTGGGAGGAAGGGTGTGATCGCGGAGATAGGTGTAGAACTCACCGTACCATGGGGATTCAGAACCGACAAGGCGACATATCATCTCGGATTTAGGGATATCATAAGCGGGGATCCAAAGCTGTTCTACCAAGAACTCGTAGCGTGTTGAATTTTGTGGAAGATCTAGGAGAGATGCGATGGTAGCCATAGCGTCAGCAGCTCGATTCTGATCTCTTGGTATCTGCTCAAAAGTGATTGTAGTAAATGATGTCTTTAGAGTGTCTACCATTTGCTTATATGGCATGAGTTTATCATCTTTGGTCTGATATTCATCTGTTGCTTGTCGAATGACTAGTTGGGAATCGCCATATACTTGCAGTTCTTGTAATTTCCATTGTACGGCTAACCTGAGTCCTGTGATCAAGGCCTCATACTCTGTTATGTTGTTTGTGCATGGAAATGTGAGCCTGTAAGACTTCGGGATGCTATCACCCTGAGGTGTGATAAACAGAATGCCTGCCCCCGAGCCGTGCCTAGTGTATGAACCATCAAAATATAGTTTCGATGGTTGTGTTGTTGTGATCATGAATATCTCTTCATCTGGAAAATTGGAAATGAGAGGATGATCACCTATGAGTGGTGCATCGGCCAACTGATCTGCAATAACTTGACCTTTGATAGCTTTACGGTCCACGTACTCAATGTCAAATTCACTTAGAATCATCACCCATTTGGCTAAGCGGCCTGTCAATGCTGCTTTGTTAAGTAAATACTTGAGTGGATCAATCTTTGCAATGAGTTGTACTTTGTGTGTTAACAGATAGCGCCTCAGTTTAATGGCTGCTAAGATTACTGCTAAGAAAGCTCGCTCAATAGGCGTGTAATTGAGTTCATAGCCCACCAGTGTGCGAGAGATGTAGTAAACAGCACACTCTTTTCCTTCTGCATTATGTTGTGCCAGTAGTACACCCAATGTTGTACTAGTTGCTGAGATATAGAGTAACAACGGTCTACTTGGATCTGGTGGGATCAGCAATGGTGGTTTCATGATATAGTCTTTAAGTGTCTGAAATGCTTGCTGGCATCGGGCATCCCACTGAAAGCGGATGTTCTTGTGTAACAGGTGTGTGAATGGGTGACACTTATCAGCCAATTGTGCAATGAATCTTCGGATGGATTGAAGCCGTCCTTGTAATGTCCTTAGCTGACTGATATTCTTTGGAGGTGGCATGTCCATGATTGCTTTTACCTTTGCTGGGTCAACCTCAATACCTTTGCTTGAGACAATGTATCCTAGAAGCTTCCCGAAGGTCACTCCAAAGACACATTTCTTTGGGTTGAGTCGAACATGGTATTGTTCCAGTCTATCAAAGATTTTATCTAAGATGTGGAGATGCCCTTCTCTGGTGAGTGATTTTGCTAGTAAGTCATCAACATAATCTTCCATCATGGTATGCATCATGTCATGGAAGATGGTGGTCATTGCTCTTTGATAGGTTGCTCCTGCATTCTTTAGATCGAAGGGCATTACATTCCAGCAATATGTGCCCCATGGACATGTGAAGGCTGTCTTATGTTGGTCCTCTGGTGCGATCTTTATTTGATTGTATCCTGAAAAGCCATCCATGAGTGAAAACATGGCATGTCCTGCTGTCAGATCCACTATGATGTCGATATTTGGTAGGGGGAAGTCATCCTTAGGACATGCCTTATTCAGATCTCTGAGGTCAGTACAAATGCGGATGCCCCCTTTTGGTTTGCCGACAGGCACAATGTTGGAGATCCATTCTACATAATCAATTGGCCTAATGAAACCAACATCTAGGAGTTTCTTGAGTTCTGTTTTGACTAACACTGCAATCTGGGGATGCATCTTACGAAGCTTCTGCTTGACAGGTTTGGCTCCTTCTGCTACGATGAGGTGATGCATGACTAAATCAGGATCAAGCCCAGGCATGTCTGCATATGACCATGCAAAGTTGATCTGACGCTTCTAGAAGAACTCTATAAATTTAGGTTGTTCCTCTAGAGTGAGAAAAGATGCCAGATGTATGAGATGAGGATTTTCAAGAGTCCCCACATTGTATTCTTTGGTTTCCTCGATGAGAATCGTTGATCGTTCTTGTTGTGTACTATCAGGGAGAATGTCAAACCCTTCATCCTCAGGTGCCTCAAAGAGGTTTTCACCATTGGATACGCTCTTTCTTTTTACTTTTGTTGGATCAAACAGTGCCACGGTGTGGTTTTCACTGTAAGATTCATGTTTTATCGTTATATTTTTGCAGCTGAAAGGTTTGGCATCCGCCCTGAAGTATGCTGTGCTATTTAGTTCTATGGCGAATCCAGCTTTGTGATCCCCGCTTGGCAGGTTGTCCCTTAATTCCAAAAATTCAATGATGGCCTCATCGTTTTGGAAGAGGTCAAGACATGGGGGATTAGGTTGGTTCCATTTGATGAGTTCAGGGTGGATAATGGGCATTACTTCATCGATTAGGTTAAGTGCGTTAGATGTATCGGTGAGGGTTAAGACATGATGGTGAAGGTCGTTAATGGTACTCTCCTTGTCAGAATCAGGCGTAGGATGAGACGTAGGGTCTGTGGAAGATGTTTCTAGTTCAGGAACCCAAGTGGTCTTTATCTATGCTTCTCCGTAAACAGGGATGTCTTTGCGTGGTGGAGGTGGTGATGTATCTTCCTCATCTGAAGTGTTAAGCTGTACAAAATCAAATTCCCACTCATGTGAGTCGGTCTTTGAGTCACTTTCCAGCATCCGATTACTATACCATACTGGGATGTCTTTTGAGTTAAATACTGCAGGTGTGATTGGCTGGTGTATTTTGTAGTGATCGATGCTGCAGGAAGATTGATGGGGATAAAAGAATATGGTACAGGGAGTATCGGTAATATTGACTCAGTTGCTTCTACTGGAACTGCTAGTGCCATAGATGTTGTTGCGGGTTTTGATACAGTTGCTGCTGCTAATGGTGCTGCTGATGGGATTACTAGTTCGATTGGTGGGATGATTGGCATTGGTGATAGTTGTGTTGGGATTCTGAGCCTCGGTGGGGTAGTTGGGATGGTACTTGATGCTGCTTTGATAATGAAAGGTGTCCTTTTTGCAGTAGGCTAACATAATGGTTTGCTGGGTTTTCCTTTGAATTTGAGCTTAGGAAAGATCTCTTTTTCAAAGCCTAGGCCTGTATTACCTTTGGGCTTTAATTCTGGCAGCAGAGGTTCATGTCGTCCTTGTTTGCAATATCCCAAAGCACTCTGACCATCATATCCCATTTCTTGCATAATGAGGAGACCTTTGCCATACTGATCCGTAGGAAGTTTAACTTGTGGTAGATCAGTGGTGATGGGATCTTTATAGATCCATTTTGCTAAGTCCTCATCTTGGGTTTCTTCTTCTTGACTCTTTCCAAGGATGAAAGGCGTCAAAGCACATGCGGGCGTGATTAGTGGTTGCTGGACTAACTGCTGTGGTTTACCATGTGTTCTAGGAGAAGTGGGCATCTGTCCCACACAAAAGAGTTGACTCAAGTTGTATTCCCCGGGACCTTCCTCTGCTATTTTCATCTTAAGCTTTTCTTGCTTTGGTATAGTGGTGTTCGAACTGGCAAGAGAGGCTGGACTTATATATGATGTGGAGGAAATGGCTTCTCTATTATTAGGAACAGTAATCTCTGGTTGATGGTTGATATTATGGCAATACGCAAAGGGATTTGCATCGCCCAGGATTGTGATCTCTACACCGTTATGTGGGAACTTGATACATTGATGGTAGGTAGATGGAACGGCTTGCATGGCATGTATCCAAGGTCTTCCTAACAATAGATTGTATGGCAGAGGAAGGTCCAGAACCTGACAGATGATGTGCTTTACCACGGGGCCCTCTCGGATTGGTAGTACCACAACTCCTTTGGATGAACGCTCTGCATCGTCATAGGCTTTGATTGTGATCTTCTTACGAGGATCCACTGATTCTACCGCATATCCCAATGCTGTGACCAACTGTAGTGTACAAATATTCTGGCCTGCTCCATTATCGATCAAGACTCGCTTGATCCTATGCTGGTTGATAAAGCCTTCAATATGTAGTGAAGCGTTATGAGGTTGCTGGAAGGAAGAGTTGTCACTTTCAGAAAAAGTGAGACAAGGTGATGACTTTAGACTTCCAACCATGGCTTGAAATTGGTCTGTATTCAGATTTGCAGGGACTGACGCCTCTTGGAGTGCTTGATCCAAGATAGTTTTATGAGAGGGTGATAGGTGCAATAGTTCTAAAATGGATATAAGTGCAGGTGTTTTGTCTAATTGTTCCACAAGATTGTACTGCTTTGGGATGGAGGTGGTGCCTTGTGGAGCTGCCTTTATGGTAACCTTGTCGCGACATGTAACAACATTGCAATTGGAGTTGGGATTTTTGATGGTTATAGTTGCAACTTGTTCATTGGCATCATACAGGTGATTTACAGTATAATTATACGCAGCCTGTGTATAATCAGTGGTATTAGTGCCTCTCTTGGAAGTGGAAGGACCCCTTTGATCTTGTGATGGAAGTGGATTTTTGAACATCAGATGATCATTATTTGTTGTTTTTGGGTCATGTCCTTCTATTTCAATTTCTCCTCGGTCAATAAGGTCCTGAATAAGGTCTTTCAATCGGTGACAATTACTTGTCTTATGTCCTCTCCCTTGGTGGAAATCGCAGTGTTCAGTATCTCGCCACCATGCGGGTTTGACCTGAGGTTCATAGTTTGATAGTTTAGGTAGAGTGACCAAATTTTGAGAAATGAGTTGTCGCAATACTGTTTCAATGGGTTCCCCTAAGGGAGTGTATGTGCGTTTCTGTTTTTGCTGACGAGGTCTAGGTTCATCGTGAGATGTGATGCGACCTTGATTAGAAGGAACATTTGTGTTGTTTTGAGGTGGAGGATTTTGTCCTGCAAACCGAACCACAGGTTGTGCGTTTTGGATAGTCCGAGCATCCACAACCCCATCGTTGACGATATTCTTGTTTTTATTCCAGAAGCTTGGTTTATCACTATTGAAGCACGGGCGAGGACCATCTTTTGGTTCATTAAATATTTTGATGAGTCCTTTCTTGATGAGTGCCCGTTCACATTTTAAACCCTTGGTGATCATATCATTAAAAGAGTCTGTGTCTTTGACATCCAGGTGAAATTCCATTTCTTCATTTAAGTTGGAAATGAATATTTCCACTATTTCTCATTCAGGTAACTGAAGAGAACGTCTGCTAGACATTTGACGCCATCGTTGCAGGAATACTGAGAATAGTTCACCTGGTTTTTGTTTAGTGTTGCACAGATCAGCCATGGTGATGTCGCGTTCAATGTTATGAGATTAATGAGCGAGGAATTTCTGGATGAGTTCCTCAAATGTTCTAATGCCACCTGGTAGTCGGGAAAACCATGATGTGGTTGTTCCTCCCAAGCTTTGGGGAAAAAGGCGCATTAGGTATGTGTCTTCATATGCTACTTCGAGACAAGCGGAATGAAATTCTCGGACATGATCGCGGGGATCCCCCTTTCCTCTATATTTTTCAAATTTGGGTGTTTCGAATCCTCGTGGAAATGGTGGCATGTAAAGATTCCTATCAAAAGGATAGGGACAGATGTCATTGAGTGAGAATTGGTTAGTTTTGACACCACTATGAAGTTGTTGGGCGAGATTCTCGACTTGTTGCCGCAACATCTCCATTTCAGTTGGAGGAGGAGGTGGTGGGTTACCTCGAGGAATGTTATATCTGATGGGATCTCTACCTCTTTCCTCTTCATGGCGACTTTGTCTTTCTAATGCTTGTCTTAATTGGGCAAGATCAAAGTCAGAGGGGAGTTTGGCTCCTTCTTGAGCGAGTTTTAAGAAGTGAGCATCCGCATTGCTCCTGAGTATTTCATCAAACAGTCTGTTAAAGAGAAGGTTATGTTGAGCCCTTTCTATTGTTGCC
The DNA here is from genome assembly GCF_030272615.1 of Cryptomeria japonica. Classification (NCBI taxonomy): domain Eukaryota; kingdom Viridiplantae; phylum Streptophyta; class Pinopsida; order Cupressales; family Cupressaceae; genus Cryptomeria; species Cryptomeria japonica. The sequence continues at coordinate 116,819,274 of NC_081414.1, read as the reverse complement.
GGAGTAGGAGTACTCTGGTTTTCGTCATTTGCATTTCCTCCAAGTGCTTCTTGAAATTCATTGAGATTGTCCTCTTCTTCTTCTTCCATTTCTATTTCTCGTTGCCTTGACTGCAATTGGGTTTGGGCCATTTTGTTTACAAGCTTTTATTGAAGTTGTGTGAAAATGATGATGAGTTGTTGATGAAATGAAAGATTGATGGTTGGTGAATGGTGTTGCATGTAGATCTCTAGCACTTTTAAGGTAGATGTAACCGAAATTCCTTTTTTGAATTGCTTGTTTGTTTTTGATAAGGTTGGATGTGATAAGGTGTAGAGAAATCCGAGATGTGTTACAGATTTAACTACCTAGTAATGAGAGGATTCACTCATGAACTAGTTTTAACCTGCGTAGATGTGTCTCTTAGGATGAGCTTATCCTAGATGTAGAAACAATCTAAAAAGTGATGTGATGTGTTTGATTTCAAGCAATATCTAAAAGAGAACTTGGGACAAGAACCTCTTAATGTTTTGAGAGTTGGGACGGATTGATGATGAAGTGATGATGTATGAGTGAGATGATGGATGAAAATGTTTTCAACTTCAATAAAAACTTTGTGTTGCAAATGGGACAAACTCTATCTCTTCCCTTTCGGGTGTTGGTGGTATTTCTCGAGCTGTGTTGTATGTGATACAGATGTTTGGGAAGAAGTTGGGATTAATCTTTCCTCCTTGGTTTTTGTGATAACTTAGAGCTCTATATTGCGTAAAAGCTCTGCGGTTCAATGATTCGAAATCAAATTCGTTTGTTTTTCCTTGAAGGTAGAGACGCATGTGACGCAGAAAGACTCTATGTGAGACAAAGATTTGTCTATTTATATAGAAGAATTTCCTCCTTTTGATCAAAGTCTTTGAGCTCAATGGTCTTCTTTTCAAGTTGATATTCTAATGACGCTTCTTTTTTCGCAAGATGTGAAGAATGGTCATAAAGTTTTGATACTTTTGTTGTTTACACTTTGTTTTTCATGTGTTTGGTTGTTTTGAGAAATGTTTGGTTGGATGAATACTTTGTTTTTGGAAGTGATCTTTCTTTTGATGTTTCTTTGACAAGAAAACAAAGCAAGCACACAAACACAAGAATGTTGCCTCAAAGGCACAAATGAGTATGGGTCTAGATCAACCCAATCCTTGGACTTTTATATTACCCTTCCTTTAGATGTATTTTAAGGTACGCTTTCAAAGCCTGAAGTCGGCTCAATTTGCACTTGGTCTTTGACTAAAACGAACACACTTCAAACACTTTTTATCCCTAAGGTCAAATGGCCAGTTGTGATAAATTTAGCCCACATCTTGATATTTCTTCGACTTTGGTACTACATACCTTATGAATCCCGCCTTGGCAGGTAAGGATGTGATATACTACATACCTTATGAATCACGTCGGGTTCACCAAATGATGCTCTGCAAAAAGGATTAGAAAATCTATTTGATGGCAACACACACAAGAGCACAAGAAACAAATGTTAGTGTTAGCAACAAAAGATTATCCTAAACAGGAATATCAAGAGAGATATTAAGCATGAAATAGAAAGCATATAAACATAGAATAAAATAGCTAATCAAGATGCTCATAGTTGCTCCTCCCTTGTTCCTCTCCTCTCCAAGTCCCAAATGAGTGTAGCTCTCAGCTTTTAGCACTAGCCATGGATGTCATATGGAGATTCAAGATAGTTGAATATGATAAGCAAATGCTATGCAAGTGTAGATAGTGATGCTATGAGAAAGCTCTATGCTAATGCCAGTATAACAACAATACTCTAATGCTTCTTTTTGCTTGAGGAGAAGGGTTTTATTTATAGAAGAAATGGGGAAATGAAGGGTTAAGATTGAGTAATCTTAACAAGGGTTAGGATTGAAAGATATTCAATCCATGTGAGACTTTCAACCCAATCCCATGTTGACAAGTGTCACCATGAGGAGGCTTGAGAGGAGTGATAAGAAGCATTAAATGCTTGAGGGGACACGATGGTTACCCTAGTCAAAGAAATAAATGCTTTGAAGAGACACATGGGTTACATGAAGGTTAAGTTAGGGGTCAAAGTCCTTAACCATGGGTGCAAGTGGAATTAACCATTAATGGTCATGTAAGAGCCATAAGTGGTTTGGAAGACTTTAGAGGTTAATTTGTTGAACACACAAAGCATTAATTGATTTTCAAAGACTTTCGAGTCTTTGAGAAGTGACTTCAATTTGCTTAGGAATGTGACAATATTTAGGGAATGGATTAGGTTAATTAGAAAGGGTTTAGAAGAATCTAGAAGGGGTTTAGGCATGCAAGTGGATTTTGTAGGAAAATGCAAGTGGGAGGAATTTTGGTATTTTCAATTAAAATAAAATCATTTATTTCAATTAAATGGTGTAAGTTGCATTTGGATAAATATTTAAATAAATATTAATTGATTTAAATGAGAAAAAGGAAGATAAAGCATTAAATGTTTGAAGACTTTTAAGGGAAACCATTAAAGGCTTAAGAAGACTCTAGAAGGAAGCCATTAAGTTTGAAAACTTTAAGGGAAACCATTAAAGGCTTAAGAAGACTCTAGAAGGAAGCCATTAAGTTTGAAGACTTTAAGGGAAACCATTAAAGGTTTCAAGTGGGTGAGGATAAATAGGATTTTAAATAAATAATTTATTTAAAATAGTTGTGCAACTTGCATTTGTAGGAAAATGCAAGTGGGTGGAGGATAAAGGTGATTTAAATAAATGATTTATTTAAAATAGTTGTGCAACTTCAAGTGGGTGGAGGATAAAGGTAATTTAAATAAATGATTTGATTAAAATAGTTGTGCAACTTGCATTTGTAGGAAAATACAAGTGGGTGGAGGATAAAGGTGATTTAAATAAATAATTTATTTAAAATAGTTGTGCAACTTGCATTTGTAGGAAAATACAAGTGGGTGGAGGATAAAGGTGATTTAAATAAGTGTTAATTTATTTAAATGTGAGAGGTGGGATTTTGGGGGATTTAAATAAATATTAATTTATTTAAATGTGAGAGAAAATTTAATTAAATAAATATGATTTATTTATTTAATTAATGGTCTGAATTTGGTTAAGTGAATTAAATCAAATAAATTGAATAATTTATTTAATTAATAAGAGAAGAGGATTAAGATGAATTAATTAAATATATTAATTTAATTAATTATTGATTGATGGTTAAATAATCAAATAAATACTAAATATTCATTTTAATTAAGTGGACAGATTTATGTGACTACAATTAGAACAAGGCTAAGATTAAGTCCATCTAATATAGAAATCACCTTATCAATATTTTTTTACTTCTCAAGTCTTCGGGTTGTAGTGTTTAATATAGGTAAACACCAAATCAATACACTATTGATAATTCTCTAGCATGTGCCAACCCATTGGGTAAAAAAAATTTAGATATTGGTATCTTAGATTTCTCTTCCATCTTGATCCAAAATTCTTCTAGGTTAATGTGATCTAAATTACTATATCCAACCTTTTTTGTCTATTGAAAGTTGTCATTGATGTAAAAAGTGACGTTGAAGTTGTCATTAATATTGAAGGAATTTGTTGATAAATTTGTTGATGTCAAAGGCATATAGATGATTGTGAATCGTTGTCATTGATAAAAGAGTATGGATAAAATATTTTTCATCATTATCATTCATATCAAATAAAATATATCTCAAGGTAATTTGTAAAAGTCGATAAGATACTAATCAATGAACAAGGTGGTAACATACAAGACCAAGGAAAATTAGATTAAAGTATAAATTGGTGGAGTCCAAATTAAAATGAACGTGCAATGATTTAATAGTATTGGTTATAAATTCATTTACAAGGCAAAGATTCAATAAGGTGGTGATAGAGATCAATAAGGCAACAATAGATAAGTTTAAAGAAACAAATTCAAAGAAATTTTATAGACATTTTAAATATATATTAAAGGAAATTATCTATATAAATCGTGGCACTGATGAATGTTTGGAAGTAGTCATTAAGTTAATCAATAATTAATATTAGAGCATAAGTGTAAAAGCAATTCAATTAATTAAGATTAATAAACTAATGAATAAAGGTTTATGAAAGGTAACACTTCCAAGCATAAATTAGTTGAAAAGAAGAGATTAATATAAGCATTTATGCTTGTAAAAGATAACACTTACATTTAAAAGGCAATTATTGCTAGTATAAGAGGCAATGATTAATGTCTTAAAGAGAAACGATTCTAGTTTACAAATAACTTGATTATATTTAAAGGCTTTGTGTATAATAAAGGAAACAACAATAGCAAATAAAGTTTGAAGGCAACAATCATTTCTAAATTAAAAGTCATGTCTTGTTTAAGTGGTTGTCTCCTTTCTAAGGGATGCCTCTCTTCATGAAGGCGTGAGGATATAAAATGAAATAATAAATGTATGGAGATATGTGAGATGGAACAAGATGCATTCAGATACACATATGAGGGTTTAAGTGACAGAATATTAAAGAAGACTGTAGATATAGAGAAGAAGACTATGTAGATACAGAGAAGAAGAATATTTTGATATAGAAGATCTTTCAGAGATATTGAAGGGATATATTTAGATGTAGGGGAGAGTGTTAATGTTGATATAAAGAAGATCTTGTATAGATAGAGGAGAAAATTGGGCAAAAATAAAGGAGAGATTTATAATAGATTTATAGGGTAGGTGTACAAATATGTGACACAAAAGGGGGTCTTACAATGCCACTTTTTTCCTAAAATAAGTAAAGTATGAACTTTGACAAGAAATTGAAGATAGTGACACTCACAATTTGAAGATGCAACAAGAACAAGAGTTGAAGTGTTCTAAATCTACTTTCTAAACAACTATTTTTTCTTAAAAATGGTGGAGATTAAAGGTTCCAAAAAGGGGGGACACACAAAGTGGTCCTATTTTTATCAGAAAAACATAACATGGTGTATGTTGTGCCCCCCCTAAAATGTTAACTTTTTTTAAGAATTTCAAAAAAAATTGTAGTGAGAAATTAGCTAACACCATGCAAATTATGTTTGATTTTTTGGCTATTTTTTAATGAATATATGATTTTTTACTAATTTTCAAAATGGACACATCTTGAAAAAACATAAATGTGAGCGTGCTCTCCCATAAGTTTTTTGAAAGTTAATCAAAAATTATTTTTTTCAATAGGTGTAGAATGGAACCTAGTTTGTAAAAATGTAATTTGTTTCAAAATTTGATGAGTAAGTAAAAAACTATACCCAAAATACCACATGTTGGTTTTTGACAAAAAATACATACACTAACAAAAGAAATCAAAGATGAAAACCTTAACCTAATCAAAATGTGAAAAAAATATATATATGGCTACATAGCTAAGAGAGAGCTTAATGTCATTGTATTATTTTTTGAAATATGCACTAAAACATGTGCAAACTTGATGGATAACATGACCAAAATGTATCATTTTTTTCCCTTTCCTAAAAAACACATATATTGCATGAAATGACTGTCTAACCCTTTGAGCTGGATGCCCAAGGCGAATTACAACCCAATGCAGTTAATTTGGTGAATAACAAACCTAAACAAATTTTTAAAAATTGCATTTATATTTGTGACCAAATATAAATGCATTTTTATAATGCTAGAGCCAAATTATCTACATTTGATCAATCCTCTTTCTCTTTATGTATCTCTCCACCTAAATTCTCCCAACAAGAATATATACATGAAATATAACATTTAAGTATAAGTCACATTTCAATATGTCTTTTTCCTTTCTTATATTTTTAGTTATATCTCATGTATATATTTGGCAGGATGTTTGAGAGTGGTTTTAGGTCTCTAGGAGTGATAATATAGATTCTAAGTTTTAAAGAATCTTATAAATTTTCAGACTTAATCAAATTTCAATAATTAGCAGGCTTCTATCAATATTCTCTCGCTATTTTTTACCTCACTCTCTTTATCTCTCTCTATCTCACTCTCTCCTCTCTCCCCCAAGATCTAGCCCTACATCTATACCCTTCTCTCTCTCTCATCTTTCACTCTCTACTATATGTATCATCTCTTTCTTTACACACACCCCCTCACTTTTTCCCTATCTCTTTTAATCTAGGTCTTCCCTACCCTCTCTCCCTCTCTACCTCGCCTTCCCTCCTTAGCCCCATCTCTATCTCTACCTTCATCCCTGTCTCTTCTTCTCTCAACCTCTTATTATTTATCCCCCCTCTCTTTCCATACTCTCGATCATTACCTATCCTTCCCACCCTCTCTCTCCCCATCTATAAGTCCCTCCCTCCTTCCATCTTTACCTGACCACCTCTCCCTCCCTATCTCATTACCCACCTCTCTGTATCTCTATGTATCTCTCTCACCCCTCTCTCCCCAAGCTCTAGGTCTTTCACCTCTATATCTCTCCCCACTATATTTATTTCCCTCTCTCTCCACCTCTATTCCTACCTCCTTACCCCTCTTTCTCTTTTTGTGAGATTGTCTCTCTCTCCCTTACCTCTCTACCTTTTCCTTCTCTAGGTTTCTCAGTCACTCCTTGTCTACCTCTCCCTCCTTAGCCATCTATTTCTCTTTGTTCTTCTCTCTCATTTTATCTCTCCCTCCCCTCTTGGTCATTGCCTCTCCCTCCTATTGGGTTTAGGGTACACGATGATGATACAAGGTTTAGGTTACATAGGGTTGAGGGTATTGCCCATATTGATACTTCCTTTTATTTCCTCCTCTCTCTCTCTCTTCTCTATTTTACCTCTATCTACTCTTTCTAGGTCTCTCCCCCCATTTCTCTCTCTCTCTCTCTCTCTCTCTCTCTCTCTCTCTCTCTCTCTCTCTCTCTCTCTCTCTCTCTCTCTCTCTAGGTTTCTCCCTCCTCCCCTCTCCACCTCTATACCCATCCATACATTATTATTACCCACCTCTCTCTATCCCCATCTATATATCTCACCCTATCTCTCACAATCTATGTCTCTCACCTCTGTCTCCCCCTCTAGGCATCTTACCTCTCTATCTTTCCCCTCTCTAGTTCTCTCCCTCCATCTCCATCTCTCTCCATCACCCCATATCTATCTCCCCTTATGAACTCTCTCCTTGTCTTCTCTCTCTCTCCCTTCCTTTTCTAGGTTCCTCACTCCCTCCATGTCTGACCCTCCTTCCATCCCTTTTTAATTATTTCTCTCTCTCTCTCTCTCTATTATTTTGTCTCTCCTCTTCTCTCTCCCTCTTCTCTCTAGGTCATTAGCTCTCCCTTTGATTTATATGGTATAAGGTTTAGGGTAATATTTAAATTATTTAGGGTAGAAGCTTCTGGGAATAGGGTTTAGGGTATAGGGTTCAAAGTATAAGGCTTAGGGTTGAGGGTATTTGTATAGTGTCTAGGGTACATAGGGTTGACCTAGTATTGACTATGTTTATAATTTATTCTATCTTCCCCTCTCCTCCATCTCTCTTTTCTCTCTCTTGACTCTTTAGGTCTTTCCCTCCCTTTCTTCCTCTATCCCTATCTATTTCCTCATCCTTCCTTACCTCCATATCTATCTCCCTCTACCACTCTCTATTATTCTCTCTTCCTCTCTTATTTCTCTCTCTCCATTGTCTAGGTCATCACCTCTTCCTCCCACCCTCTCTAGGTTTCTCTCTCTTCCTCTCTACCTATGTACCTCTACATCCAAGTCTCACTACCCACCTCTCTCTATTATCCCATGTCTATCTCACCACTCTCTCTTGCCACCTAGGTCTCTCACCTATCTATTTGTTCCCTCTCTAGTTCTCTCCCTCCCTCCCCCTCCCCTTATCCCTTTATGAACTCTTTACTTATATTATCTCTCCCCTCATTTATCTATCTCTTCCTTCCCAAGGTCTCTCACTCCCTACATGCCTACCTCTTCCTCCACCCCTTCTTACTTGTCCCTCTCTTTGTTTTTATGTCTCTATATCTTAATTTTCCTCTCCCTCTCTTATCTCACTTATCTCTCCCCTCTCTAGGTCTATCCCTCCCTATATTCTCTCTCTCTCTCTCTCTCTCTCTCTCTCTCTCTCTCTCTCTCTCTCTCTCTCTCTCTCTCTCTCTCTCTCTCTCTCTCTCTCTCTCTCTCTCTCTCTCTCTCTCTCTCTCTCTCTCTCTCTCTCTCTCTCTCTCTCTCTCTAGGTCTCTTTCTCCTCCCCTACCTCTTTATCTCTCTACCACTCCATACCTATATTGTTACCCACCTCTCTCTCTTCCTCTATCTCTCTTGTATCTATTCCTCACCCTCTATTTCTCTCACCCCTATCACCTCTATATCTATCCCCTCTCTATTTCTTTCCCTCCATTTCCAACTCTATCCCTACCTCCTTACCCCTTTCTCTCTCTAACTCATTTTCTATATACCTCTCCCTCCTTCCCTCCCTCCTTCCCTACCTCTCTCCCAAACCCTCTCTATATCTTTTTTCTTCTCTCTATCCCTCACCTCTCTAGTATACAACCTCTCTCCTCTTCGATCCTCCTCTATCTATCGTACCCATCTCTCTCCATCTAAATCTCTCACCTATCCATTTGTCACCTCTTTAGTTCTCTTCGTCAATCTTCACATATCTCTCCCTGTCCACTTGTCACTCTCCCTTTATGAACTCTCTAATTCTCTTCTCTCTTACCTCGCCTCTATATCTCCTTCCAGGTTAGGTCTCCCACTCCTCCCACCTAATCCCTAAAGCCTATACCCTAAATAGTTTATATATCCCAAATCTAATATCATATTAAGTAGAGGGAGAAATAGTGAAGTAGGGAGGGGAGGGAGGAAGAAGAGAAGAGAAAAAAAGATTAAAAATAGAGAGGATTAAGAGGGGATGGAGGAAGAGGTAGAAATTTAGGGAGTGAGGGACCTGGGGAAGGAGATAAAGAAGTGAGGGTAGAGAGAGGAGAAGGAGAGTTAAGGGAGAGGAGTAAAGTAGGAAAGGTGAGATACCTAGAGGGGGAGAGAGAGGTGAGAGACCTAGATGGGGAGAGAGGGATTAGATAGATAGATGAGGATAGAGAGGTGGGTAATGATACATGGATGGAGAGGTAGAGAGGTGGAGAGGGAGGAAGGGAGAAACCTAGAGGGTGGAGAGAGGGTGGAAGTGAGAGGTGATGACTTGAAAAAATAATAGAGAGAATAAGAGAGAGAGGTAATAAGAGATAGTGGTGGAGGGAGATAGATATAGGGGTAAGGAGATAGGATGATATAGAGATTGAGAGAGGAAGAAAGGGAGGGAGAGACCTAGAGAGTGGAAAGAGATGCGAGAGAGAGAAGAAAGAGATAGAAAGGGAGATGGAGAGATAGAGGAAAGTATTAATACAGACAAAACACTCAACACTATGTACCCTAAACTCTTTCCCATCAATCTTGTACCCCAAACCCTATAACCTCAATCTTGAACCCTAAATCTTACAACCTATTACCTAAACTTGATAAAAGGGAGGGGGAGGGGATAATCTAGAGAGGGGAGGGAGAGAAAAGGAGAGAGAGAGAGAGAGAGAGAGAGAGAGAGAGAGAGAGAGAGAGAGAGAGAGAGAGAGAGAGAGAGAGAGAGAGAGAGAGAGGAAAAGAGAAAGAGAAAGAGAGTGCTAAGGAGGGAGGGAGAGGTAGACAAGGAGTGATTGAAAAACCTAGAGAGGGAAGAGGTAGAGAGGCAAGGGAGAGAGAGAATAAATGTGAGATATAAGTTCAATAAGAGAGAAAGAGGGGTAAGGAGGCAAAGAGAGAGGTGGAGAGGGTGTGAAAGAACTAGAGGTGAGAGACTTAGAGCCTAGAGGGAGAGAGGGGTGAAAGATATAGAGGTGAGAGAGATAGACGGGGAAATATTTTGTGGGTAATGAGTTAGTGAGGGAGCAGTAGAGAGGTATAGAGGGTGTGAAAGACCTAGAGAGGGGATATAAGGAGTGAGAGAAAAGAGAGGGAGAAGGAGAGAGGGAAAATGAGATAGATAAGTTCACAAAGAGAGAGAGAGAGGGGTAAGGAGGTAGGTGGAAAGATGGAGAGATGGAGAGGATGAGAAATAACTAGAGAGGGGAGACATATAGAGGTGAGAGACATAGAAAATAGATAGAGAGTGGTGAGAGACCTAGGGGAGAGATAGAGTGGGAGAGATTTGTGGGTAATGTCAGGGAGGGAGAGGTAAATGGGTAGAGAGAGAGAGAGGGTGAGAGAGACCTAGAGAGGGGATAAAGAGTGTGTGGGAGGGAGAGACCTAGAGAGAATAAGAAAGAGAGAGAGAGAGAGAGAGAGAGAGAGAGAGAGAGAGAGAGAGAGAGAGAGAGAGAGAGAGAGAGAAGGCTGAAAGAAGAGAAGTGGAGAGGATGGGAAAGAACTACAAAGGGGATATATATAAAGGTGAGAGACCTAAAGCCTAAGGAGAGAGAGGTGAGAAACATGGGGGATAGATATAGGTGGAGAGAGAGGGTTGAAGGGAAAGGTAATGATTGATAGAATCGAGAGAGGGTAGAGAAACAATAAGAGAGGGAGAGAGAATAAGAGAGAGGGAGGGAGGCAAGAATAGAGATGGGGTAAGGAGGGAAGACACGGTAGAAAGAGAGAGGGTGGGAGAGGCCTAGAGAAAAATATGTAGGGAGGGAGTGAGGGGGAGGTGTATTAAGAGAGAGAGAGAGAGAGAGAGAGAGAGATAAGGCATATAGTAGAGAGTGAAAGGTGAGAAAGAGAGGTATAGAAGCAGGGCTAGATCTTGGGGGAGAAGCTGTCAGAATCAAAGATCATTGAGGGGGGGGTGAATCAGTGATCTACCAGAAGTTAAAACCACAAACTTATTCTTTATCCACTGGTTAGCAATGCATAAAAGATATGAACATAAACATGCAAGTATAAATGCACAAATCCACAACACCGGAATTTTTACGTGGAAACCCGAAAAGGGAAAAACCATCGTGGAGTTGGAACCCACAATATTCATATATTGTGGTCAGGATTACATAAATATTACATAGATGGGAATGCACTTGCATTCAGGCTCACTGCCTAGAGCTCACTGCTCAATTACATATGCTCGAAAGGCTACAACCTTCAGGGAAGTCTCACTAACTTACAATCTGATTATAATAGGAGAATACAATGAAATGAACTCTTAGAAAGCTTCAAACCATGCCAAGATGAGTTCCGGTTAGGCTCAGAATTGTTGATTATCTTTTCTCTGCTAATTATCCTGTTCCGGTCTTAGTCATCTACCAGTTGATTTGAAAGCAAAATGTGCACGTGAAAACTGCACTCAATCACACCAAAACTGATTGCTACACACATAACACACCAAAAATCAACCGCCACAACGATCTTATATATCCAGTCTCACCATAAAAACAATCAGTCGGTTTTAAGAGATGTAATGTGTAGATGAAGTCGGCTCCAATATTGAACAAAACATAGCACTGGATAAAAAGATTATAACCAAATGCTACCTATAGGTCTTACCAAACACTGAGATCACAAAAATAATCATCACAAACACCGAAATCACCGGAGATCATTCTGGGTCAAAGCATTATTGAGATACCTTGTTTTACCCTGTTATGTTGGTTAACGGTCTACCAATTACCTCCATCTTCTGGACAAGCTAAGTCACAACTATCGGATTGAAGCACCATGAAGAGTTGATATCAATGACAACCCTAAACAAATAATCAACCACCGGAAGTCTCCTGAAATCACCAGATGAGTGTCAATTGCCAACAGAAGGAGAGAGTGAGATAGAGAGAGGTAGAAAGGAGATAGAAGAAGATTGATAGAGAGAGATGGGTCAAGTTCGGGGGAAATAATGAGTGAGATAAAGAGAGCGAGAGAATGTTGATTGTTAAAATTTGACTATTTGAAAATTTATAAGATTCTCTAAAACCTAGAATCTATATTATAACTCCTAGAGATCTAAAACCACTCTCAAACATCTGGCCAATATATACATGAAATATAACTTAGAGTATAAGAAAGGAAAAAGACATTGAAATGTGATTTACACTTAAATGTTATATAATACATATTGAAATGTGACTTGTACTTAAATGTTTTATTTCATATATATATTCTTGTTGGGAGATTGAGTTTGACTTTCAAGTTCGAAACATTTAATCAAAGTGGGAGAGAGAGAGAGAGAGAGAGAGAGAGAGAGAGAGAGAGAGAGAGAGAGAGAGAGAGAGAGAGATTTGGCGAGTAACAAATACAAAAAATGCATTTTTCATTTGGTGAGCACCAAGCACTTGCCAAATGTTTTGAATTAACTAAGCCTAAGGCTTGGTCATTCTAAGTCACTTTACGTGTGCCAAATGCTCATTTTAGGATGAAAACAAAAAGTGGCATCTTAATTGTGTCACATCTTTGAGCACTTACCCTATAAAGAAGAGTAAAGGTGGATTTGAAGAGATATTAAAATCATTGAGAGATAGATTTGTATGTGAAGCTATGAAGCATTGAGAGGAAGATTGAATTGTCCATTATTCATTGTAGTAGCAACATTCAGAAGGTGGAAACTTGTGTTGGGGGTTTGTGCCTCCAAGAAGAAGAGATTGGAATCTTTTACTAAGTTGGTGCTTAGCTATAGGAGTTGGTACCTCACATAGGTTGGTGCCTATGAATTGGGGGTATTGGCATTTCCTATGGGTTGGTGCCTATAAAGTTGTAGGAAGATTTTATATATAAGTAATATTGTGTCATGCTTTTCTCTCACAAGGGTTTCCACGTCAATCATGTGTTCTACTTGTGTTGCGTAATTATTGCATATTATGCTATTGATATTGTGCAATTGATATGTTTACTATATTAAGTTTGAAAAGTTAGAAAATAGTATTATTCTTATCATTCACCTCCCCTCTTAGGTGCGATTTTCACCATCAAATCATGAAAAATGAAAGAATGCTCTTACAACTAATATTTGTATTTCATCTTGAGAAGTTTTGAAATCAACCAAATACAATGACCCAAAGAATAGAGGAGATATTAATGAACAACAAAAAAAAAAGGATTTTATTTTAGAATGAGAAATAATTTTCATTTATTAATTATTAATTATTATATCTTGAATCCATATTGTAGTTGATTTTGCTTTCAATCTTACATACCATAGAAACTAAAACAATAAATAACTGCATTGAAATTAATATCATTAGATATTAAAAACATAATACAAATCAATCCATACTCTTTAAAAAAAATAAAAAAATATAATATTTTTTGATTTCCAAATCCTCTCTATTTAACATACACGTGACAATATTTTTGGATTAACTAAAAAAATATAATATATTTTGATTTCCAATCAATTAATCAATACGGCTCAAATGTGCATTCTGATTTCTGAATAGACACTGTTTGAAGATTCAGTCAGTGCAGTGAACAGGGACAATTGCATATGAGGGTACATTACTAAACTTTACACTTGTCTACAGAGAAGAAGAAGAATCTGACTGTTAAAAAGGCAGACAGCGAGCCGCACTAGGTCTGAGTAAACACTTTTTGAATAATTCCTTCACTGGTAGGTAACTAGAATTTTGAATAATTTCTCTGTCAAAATTTCTACGATTTGATCATTCATTGGCTGGCAAGAATTCATATTGTCAGCTGTCACATATCAACGCTAGGTATTAACCAAGGATCAAAATTTAAATCTGGGGATCGGATTTTATGGTCTACAAACTGCCAGAACTTCTGACATTCTGATTTTACTAAGTCAAATTTGTAATTAAAAAAAATTATCACTTATATTCATCAGATTTGTCATCATAATAATAAATGGTGGAGTGTAATCTAAAATATTGATACAATACAATTCTATATAGAAATTCAGAAATTTCAAATCATATATATAATAAGATTCATAGATTTAAATAAAATTTGTAGTAAAAAACAATTTAAAAATCAATCAATTCAATTTGTAATTAATTTTACATGTTTCATTATCAAAATATTTAATTTTTTTTTTTATCATAGATTATAAAATGAAATGTGATCTCATACATTCAATACAAAAATATTAACACAATCTGTAACTCTCAACACTTTAGATTGTCAAAATTTCATATCATGTTTTCTGACAGATGTACTGCTAGTTCAACTGGTACTCTAAGGCCTTACTCTGATATATCTTTTCAGGTGGCCTTTCTTTTCTGGCAGATCCAAATATTCTGCCAAAAAGAATGTCTAGGTTAAGTAACAGTAATAGCAGATTACCTTACTCTGATATATCTTTTCAGGTGGCCTTTCTTTTCTGGCAGATCCAAATATTCTGCCAAAAAGAATGTCTAGGTTAAGTAACAGTAATAGCAGATTAAAGATCAAATTATGAAGTTTCAGTCTGAGAGTAAGCTTAGTCTTTGTAAAAGTGTTATGCATCTTACCTAATCATTGTCATTTTTTTGTTGTCTTTATGACTGGACTGCTGAGGATTCAACTATGTTCTTCAACTACTTTTGTAGTTTCATTTTTTCTTTTTTCTAGATGGACCTGCGAGCACAGCAGTCCACCAAGAGCATGAAGCTCCGAAGTACGAAAAGCTTTTACATTCAACAAAACTAGATCTCTGATAGATTCATTTGAAACCATTCATCTTCACCAATAAATCAAAGACCCATTGACTAGCTTCAATTTTATAAAAAATATAATATCATTAACTACAATGTATGGTGCTAATAAATACGACGACATTGCTTTTCTCTGTGTCTACCCCCACAGTGCACTAAACTTTCCTGTGAATAAAATAATAACAAATAAGTGATGCGGAGCTCGCCACGTCCTTACTCGTGTGTTCCAACTTGACTGCCATCATTTCACGTGTTTCAGTTAATAGATGTTCGTATTTTATTTCATCCTTCTTGCGCAGAAACCTGACTAAACAGTCTTTCTCCAAACGCCATTTTCATTGTTCTCTGTGCATGACTCAGAAAGAAGGGCAACATTCGAAGTTAGTGCAGAGTAATAATGACGTTACAAGAACGTGGGGTTGAGAAAGAAAAGCCTGAAAATAGTAAAGACCTTTATTAAATACTATTTGCATACAGTAGATTTTATAGTTATTAGTATTAGTCTTTATCCAAGTGAATATGGGGTTGAATATGGGGTTGAGAAAAAAAAGCTTAAAAATAGTAAAGACTTTTATTGAATTCTATTTGCATGTAAATCAGTGATCTCCTACACAGTAGATTTTATAGCCAGTGGGTACTAGTCTTTATCCAAGGGGTTGAGAAAAAAAAGCATGAAAATAGTAAAGACCTTTATTGAATTCTATTTGCATGTAAATCAGTGATCTCCTACACCCAGTAGATTTTATAGTCACTAGGTACTAGTATTTAAATGTGAGAGGTGGGATTTTGGGGGATTTAAATAAATATTAATTTATTTAAATGTGAGAGAATATTTAATTAAATAAATATGATTTATTTATTTAATTAATGGTTTGAATTTGGTTAAGTGAATTAAATTGAATAATTTATTTAATTAATAGGAGAAGAGGGTTAAGATGAATTAATTAAATATTAATTTAATTAATTATTAATTGATGCTTAAATAATCAAATAAATACTAAGTATTCATTTAATTAAGTGGACAGATTTATGTGACTACACATATTATTAGAAAAATAATATAGGTTGCGAAAACCATTCCTACATGACCCCATGAGAGAAAAGAATACATACAAGCTTACAAAATAACCATATTCAAAGATAAAAGACATGCCACAAGGTAACACAAGATATACCCTAGGAAAACTATGAAGAGAAAAAAAAAAAAAAAAAAGCCTCAAAAAAATTCACAAAGTATTATTTGATAATGAAAACGCTACAATACACTTATAGAGTCTCCATGAATACTTCTAAAACATCAAGTTCTTCCATTGCATTCTCCATGTGTTCAAGCATGTGTCCACACATCCCATTCTATTCTTCACATATGTACTCTTCAAAAGAGAGCTGAATAAAATGGAATCCAAGCCAAAACTACTAAACAACCAATCTCAACCATTAAATACATGCATAATGTAATGTTAACTCAACAAATATCCACAAAGATTTGAAAGAGCAACTATGATCACACAAAACCACCAAGTGGTAAGGTAAAACCACGAGTACATAAAATCGTTGACCTTAATTTTAATTTTTGGTACTAAGTTTCTCAATATTAAATATTTTTTCCATATCCAAACGACCCATAAAATATCTAACCAATGTCAAATAGGTGAGTGCATGATCATGGGGCTCCAAAAAGTGGTGATAGGACAAAAAAACATGTTTCGTTTTCCTAAAAATGTGAAATTCCACTTTGACTTTTTACTTGAAAGTACATGTTGCCACATGGTAGAACCAAAGCAAAATAGATATATGTACCTAACCAAATCATATAAATAATAATAAAAAATAATAATGTATATTATATTATATAATGTAATGTATATTATACTATATAATATATGGTACAATATATATTTTATTATATACAATATATAACATATATATTATATATTATATTATTATAATATTAATGTGTTTGATTAAAAATCAGTGTCGACTAGGGCGCCAACCCTTAACATAGTCCAAGACTATCTGCAAAACCAAAAATTCAAAACTAACCAGGCAGGCGAAGAAGGCTTGCAGAAACTACACAAACCCAACCCCAATCAAGGGGGGATAGAGACATCTAGGCCAAGTTTCGGGGAAAGAGTGGGGGGGAGAGAGGATTTCCCCTTCTACTGTTGATATAATATATATTATATTATATATAAGTTAAATAAAGTTATTTAAAAAAATCATATGTCACAAAATGGATATTTGTTCTAAATGGATATTCATTTTTTACAACAATAAATAATAATAAAAAAAAAACACCTAAAAGGTCCTCATTTTTTCCTATGACAACAACAAAAAGAGTGAGACCAAGGAATAAATATCTGAGAAGAGTAGATATCCATTTGTTAAATCTATCAATTTGTCAATTTCTTGCAAGGTATGCCAATTTTTATTGTTTTTCTTCAAAAAAAAAAATTGTTTTCGCATTCTTATTGAAGGATTTTGTTTATACATTTTAGTTTGTAGTTTAAAAAGTTTTTTATATTTTTTTAATTTTCAACTTCAATTAGGTGTATCGATGGCTGAAATCCAATCCCTACCCAACCAAATCCTCCTCCATACCAAATCCTCCCCTGCAGAACCCTTGTTCAATTCAAGACTTAATTAATGGCAATTTGACTGAATCGAAAGATACTTGCTAGTTATATATCTTAGGCGTCCTCAATCGTCCTCATTGACAACCACTTTACATTGAAACCCTCACAAACCAACATTGTTCCTTTTTACAGTGGCGAGAGGCCAAGATGCAACAATATGTTGATGAATTTAATCATATGATTAGGTAAAGGAACTAGACATTTCCAAAGCCTAGTTAGCCAAAAAAATTGTCAATCTTAGAAGTAGACAACCTATTGATATATGTAAGCCTAAATATTTGATAATTAATTAAAATAATATTTTATTAGATATTTATCATTATTCTCCATCTTCTATATCCCATTATTAATTAAATTATTATTATCAATTGAACCCATAATTAATTAGATTTCATTTAATTAATTTATCTAATCTAACCTTATCCCCCACTCCTAAATTCTTCTAAACCATATTAATTTCATTCTTTAATCGTCACTATTTTATTTTTAAAAATTCACCTAAGACCCCAAACTTATAGTCATGTGATATTTTTCCTCCAAGCCCTCTTTAAGGCTTACATGCACATGTCACCATCCTCACATTCAATCTTGACCTTCCATTTCACAACACATCATGACCCTCCATTTTAGTCATCCAAATTCTATAAATTAGAGCCTTGCCTCTTCATTAAAATCAATAATTTCAAGCTAGAATTATGATAGGCCCATTTTTTGATACCTTGGACCAATCGCGCAATGACACATGGCATATTGAGTCCAATGCAAGTGAAAATGGTTTTTTTAGGTGTACAAATAGTTTGACTATATCGTGGCAAAGTAGGTGGATGTCATCATGTGTACACATGGTGGTCCATGTGATTGCCCAAACATATATGGTACCCTGCTATCAAACGTTTTTAAAGTAGACATCAATCTCTGTAAGTACATAGAAAGCTTGTTTCTAATTTTTGGATCTTCATAGCTCCCAATTAATGTCAAATATATAAGGACTTCAATATTATATGAGTATTTGTAAAGTAAACAACTAATGTATTGAAAAATTACAATGACTTTAGTAATAATTGATGCATTTTTTAAGAAGTCATTACAATACTAGTGCTTAACCTTCTTGTTGATCATATGCAAGTTACATAACATTTCCAAGGGGATTGGATCTTTGTGACAATGTCTATCATTTGGATATGAAAACTTTTTTTTGTAGGTCTAATGACCATCATAAATTGTTCTGTTAAAATGGCCATATATGATTGTATACTTCCATACTTTTAGTTTGATGTCAAGCTTATAAAAATTAATTATTCTTACCTCTTTTTTCATCTTCACGAAGTATTAGCATGTCCTCACTTATAACAATATCCACCATTGTTATTCATGGTGACATCTTTACCTAGTTTGGGAAAAGTTATATTTGATTTGAAGGCATTCATTTGTTTCTTTTGTCAACTACCACATATAAAAAATATACTTTTTTACCAACACTACTCTATCATCACCTTCAATAAACCAAGAGTGGAAGATTAATAAGAGAAGCATAATCTTAAGAATGGATTTTAAAATGTAGTCATCCATCCTAAGAATCTAAACCCAAGTTTATAGGTTTTTCTTTTGCAATATTCAATGTCCTACACATGGATTCATTCTATGAGTTCCACATACACTATCTTGGTAAATAATATATTTTTGAGCAAACATGAAACAATTTTCCAATTGAAAGTTGCCTCAAAATACAACCTATTTGACCTTTGATGAGGACAAGTATTCAACTGCCTAACATTTGTTAAACTATTTACCATCATATTAGTTTCTCTTAAATAATGATTAAAAGAAATAGGAATAAAGTTTCCACTTATTAGACTAACTTCTTTTACATTGTTTAGAAACACCCTATTTAAATATCATTCTTCAATAACAAAGGATAGTAATTTTACACCTTTTCTTTAGTAAAAAGTGATATTTCCTTGTCCTACTTTAATTGATCAAATCTTACCTTTTACCAATGAAATTATTGTGTTTTAAGAACAGATATTTTGAAGATACCAATCCACCAATATTTTACTTTTACAACCATTAATAATGACAAATAAATCAATGCACCCAACCCATTAACCAATTTAATAGTTTCCAAAAATATTATGACTTTAACCTAATTATTAAATTTCATGTCAAAAAAAAACAAAAAAACTTTATATAAAATTAACTTAATATTTAGAAAGTTAGAAGACCACACTAACCTTAAATTTAACACTAACTTTGCAACGTTATCATCATATACTCAAATTCATACTTTTAACCATAGCCATGTTTTATAACTGTATTTTATACTGGCTTCATCCAATAAAAAAATTATTAACCTGCTACTAAAAAGTACTGGTACCAGATGGTTAGGTTTGGGTGCTGTATTTCAGTCTGATTCCAAAACCTAACCATCTTCCATGACCCACCCATCGCCCATCTTTGTCGATTCAGCTACCCAAGTGAAAGTGAATGCATTTTTTGACCATAAGTTGAGACCTGCAAGAGTTGGTTTCAAACCTTGCTGTCAATCCAACTCAAACATGTTCTCCATCCCTACACTCACTTTATTCTTCATCTCAAAGAAGTGATAATTCCACATCATGTGCTTCAGGTGTGTACAATTATCCAAACGGGTAGCTGCATTATGGAACGAAGAGAGATAGCCTGCATAACCTGCCATTACTGACACCTTCTCAAAACTTGCAAGTCCCCATCCCACTTACCAATCCAGACCGGCAATGGCACATGCACTCCACGATTACACCTTGCTTTGTCTCTGGAATCTTATTATTCCTCCACTCACCTTCCATAACCTTTCCTTGATCGAAAGGTGGAGCTCGGCCCCACCTATCTTTTAATAGAGGTGGTCACTGGTCAAGCAGGCAGTGAGCATGTGAGAATGAATGAATGACTTTTAATGTTTATGAGTGAACGTCTTAAAAGTTGATCAGAGTTGTTATTAAAAGTTGATCAGAGTTGTTATGTCGAGTTTGAATCAAGTCAATTTAGTTTTTCATTCAATCTATTGAGTATTTTAAGTGAACTTAATATAACTCACCAAGTTGAACCTCTCCTCTTCTTGTGGATAAATTAATAGATTGGATTCATTGAAAGTTGATCAGAGTTGTCATGTTGAAGTTGAATCAAGTCAATCCAATCCTTTTGTCAAGTTGTCGATTGAGTGTCTGAAGTGAACTTAATATAACGGGTCGATCACCTCTTTAACAAGTTGAACCTCTCCTCTTCTTGTGGATAAGTTAATAGTTTGGTTCATTAAAAAAATATCGGTGTTGTCATGTCGAAGTTGAATCAAGTCAATCCAATCCTTTTTTCAAGTAGTCTATTGAGTTTCTGAAGTGAACTTAATATAACTGATCGA
Organism: Cryptomeria japonica; assembly: GCF_030272615.1. Classification (NCBI taxonomy): domain Eukaryota; kingdom Viridiplantae; phylum Streptophyta; class Pinopsida; order Cupressales; family Cupressaceae; genus Cryptomeria; species Cryptomeria japonica. Next base: position 116,798,710 of record NC_081414.1, on the reverse strand, counting down.
TCATCTCTTTAATGAGTTCAGCATGTCCTCTTCTTGTGGATAAGTTAATAGTTTGGATTCATTAAAAGTTGATCACAGTTGTCATGCCGAGTTGAATCAAGTTAATCCAATCCTTTTGTCAACTAGTCTATTAAGTGTCTGAAGTGAACTTAATATAGCCAATTGATCAAAGTTGAACCTCTCCTCTTCTTGTGGATAAGTTCATAGTTTGGATTCATTAGAAGTGGATCAGAGTTGTCTTGTCGAGTTTGAATCAAGTCAATCCAATCATTTTGTCAACCAGTCTATTGAGTGTCTAAAGTGAAATTAATATAACTAATCACTCACCTCTTTAACAAGTTGAACCTCTCATCTTCTTCCGGATAAGTTAGTAGTTTGGATTCGTTAAAAGTTGATCGAAGTTGTCATGTCGAGTTTGAATCAAGTCAATCCAATCCTTTTGTCAATCAGTTTATTGAGTGTCTGAAGTGAACTTAATAGAACTGATCAATCACCTCTTTAACAAGTTGAACCTCTCTTCTTCTTGTGGATAGGTTAATAGATTGGATTCGTTAAAAGTTGACCAGAGTTGTCACGTCGAGTTTGAATCAAGTCAATCTAGTATTTTTTTCAACCAGTCTATTGAGCATCCGAAGTGAACTTGATATAACTGATTAATCACATCTTTCATGAGTTGATCCTCCCCACATCTTGTGGATAAGTTAATAGTTTGGATTCATTAATAGTTTATTAGAGTTGTCATGTCGAGTTTTAATCAAGTCAATCCAATCCTTTGTCAACTAGTCCATTAAGTATCTGAATGAATTTAATAATTGATTGATCATCTCTTTAACTAGTCAACTCTCTCCTCTCCTTGTGGATAAGTTAATAGTTTAGAATCATTCTACTTAAATAGATAAATCAAAATGTTGACAATAATATTAAAGTATTCAATTTGTGTTTTGAAGTAATTAACTTAATTAATTATATAATTCTTAGTATAAATTTTGACACCTTAAAAAATTATGTTGTAGATCAAATGTAGATTTTACTCAATCTTGATGTAGGTTTGGTATAAGAAATGATGTAAAAATGACAAAATTCATAAATAAAAAATCACTCAAATTTTAAATATATCTAAAATATATATTATTAATGTTGAAGAAATCTTGAGACAAGATATAATGCAAAATTTAAGAAATTTTGATACAAAATGTAATGAAAATATTCACACAAAATAGATATAACACTAACTTAATCTTGACACAAACATTCTAACACAAATCTTTGAAAAAAAATTAACTATTTAATACAAAAAAATATTAGTCTTAAAGTGCTAATAAAATTATATTTTTAAAAATTATATATTGAAAATAATATAATTCTCTAAAATTTGATATTTCTAATTCTAGCAAGATTTATGAAGTTAAATTGAGTTTGTTACAGAGAAACGGGAATTGCCCAAAATCGTCGAGTTTGGGCGATTTTCGAGTCGAGTCATGCTTGTCGAGTCCAGTGGGCTCGAACTTGGACTCGGACGAGTCTAGGTCAAAAAATTGCTCAAAATTGCACTCGCCCAAAATCATCCAAAATTGCTGAGTTTGGCCAGTTCTAACTCCCAAACTCGGTCAGCGGCATGTAACTTTAAGTTAAAACTTAAAGAAAACAACACAACTTCTAATATGTTTTGAATTGATTTTTTTTTGTTTATATTATGCTTTGATCCTAAAAGTGAACTTCATTTCATTCATTTGGTAAAATAGGAAGACAATGGTGAGTTGTGAGGAGAAACAATAGAAAAATAACACTCGACGCCTGTATAAAATAATAAGTCTTTTGGCCTCGCGAGGCGCTGCCCCTTGACCCCACCCTGTATCGCGACAGGGAGTGCACCAAGGGCATTGCCCCTTTATCCCAAACCCCCGTCGTAAAATTGGGGGGGAATTTGCACCGATAAAAGTAGGGAAATTTTAGCCTCTAAGTTTGATTAGGCTCCAATTCCATATAACAACATATACTTTCATTTGGTGCATCAAGAGTTGGAAAGGAAGAGTTTGCATCTCATTTGATCATATGATGACATGGATTTTTTATTCCATGAGTTTTGTAATATTGTATACATTTGACAATATTTATATATCTATGTTTGTTATTTCCTTCAGCTACAATTTGCGTTTATGCTTATGTGATTGATGTATACTTGTGTATGTAATCAAACTAGCTTCTATTTAATGATGATTGTATCTTTAAGGTGTATTTAATAAAGGGTGCATGAAACAAGTTTTAAATCTTTAAAAATCTCTAAATTTCTTGAGTTTTTCACTTTGTCGAGTCCACCCGAGTTTTGACTCCAAGTCCCGAGATGATTCGGCCTTGCCGAGTCCGAGTCCCATTTCTTTGGTTTGTTATAACTAGAAGTATCCATGTTTTTTTATAACATATAATCTTGTCCTTAATTAACTAGTTTATCTCTCCAAATCTCTTTCATTTTTAAGTGCTTCCTCTCAAACCTCCTGCATCATGTCATAAAATTAACAATAAATGTTAAATTTGTGTTCATATGAATGGCGTAAAACATATTTGAAACCGTATTTGTGTTAAATAAATTATTGATTAAATTTCACTCACATTTAGTTCTTTACATATATTTCAATTAATTTTGTGCTTGCAAATATTTAAAGAGATTTATTGTTAGCATTGATAATCTTTTATTATGATACATGCATCTGATTTATGATTGTTTATTAAATGAATATATTTACAAGTATAATTATAATTTATCATAATTTTAAATAATAAAAAAAATATAAAAATATAAATGATAAGAAATTATTTTACTAGTTGTAACAATTTCATTACACTAATTATGACAACTCAAACACATATTACACTATTAAATAACCTCAATTTTAGACTCTAGTTTAATGAACTCTACTATGAACTCTACACACACACAAAGGTATATATAT